>NW_027441536.1:0-161000 GCF_964195595.1 Calonectris borealis
ATGAAGAATCCATGCTGTGGTAATCTAAAGGATGTCCTTGTCCTTCCTCAACTTCAGGAGGTACGTGGCTGTCCTTGCGAGCCTGGTGGTGTTCTAGCAGTGGCAGGGAGCGTGCGCCTTTCTATTTGTACACCAGTTGCACAGCAGCCTTTGAATTGCCTTTGCTCATGGGACACTTTGGATGATGTGTGAATTGTTTGTTAACGACATCAATGGTTGCATGGCTGATTCATGATGAGTAGCGTGCAGATACAGATCAATGAGTATGTGGAATCTCAGCAAGTTTTCAAATTTAATAAATATTTCCTAAAATGTCGTAGCATTTTCAAGATTATCTTGAAGCAAATTCTGGCAACCAAGACCTTTTTTTTTTGTCACAGGTCTCCTAAATCGCACAAAGGCCTAGGACCTGCTTTCAGGTGACATTTCTACTACTGTTTTTAGTCCATATAGCATATGTAACACATTTAGTGTTTTGGCACTTTCATGGCTAAGATATCTGAACACAGTGCTTGGGCTTCCACAGAGAAACACTGTTCTAAAGACGATGCTGCTGACATTGTTGTTATTTGTCAGATGACTGATTTTTTTTCACTTAAGTAAAGGTGCACTTGGAAGTGTCTAGACTATCACTGTTCTTTCTTAGAAACTAAAGGACTCTATCTGGTACCTATTTGTAATACTAGCGATACACAGATTGGCTAAAGTTACCTTCGTATTTTGATGGTTGATTATTTATGAACACAAAACTGTAGTACAGACTTCCTGGTTTTGATACTTATGTAGCAGAGACAAACTATCTGAGGACTTCCCCTTGCACGGTTGTGTTCTATATCCGTAAGCCTTAGAGTAATTTGTGACAAAGTAGAAATGGGATTCTGGGGGTTTTTTTTAGTTGCACTGAATGTACCAAGAGAGAACGGTTTATGTATATGAATAAATTTCCACATTCACTAGACTATCAGAACATAAAGTTTTGATGTTCAGGTTTTATAATCTGTTTTCAGTGCTTTATGTTTTTGGTACAAGTGCTGTATTTGAAGTTCTGATCACCTTTATTTCTTCTTCTAGAAGTCAAACTGAGCCACTAAGTGGAACATCAAAAGCAGTATGTAAAAACACAATCTCACACTTTTTGCTGCACGCTGCACTTAAGGTAGTCTTGGATTAATTTTCCAAACATTAACTTAATAGATTTTCCAGTAAAACATAGCATATGTTGTAAATACAATGTATTTGATTCAGCATAGTAGAAACGGAGTAATGCCATCATTTGCACAGTTCTATCTAATGTGAATATTGGTGTTTGTGCCTAGTAATACATTGTATTTCATACTGGATATGCTAGACTATTTCCTGAACGACTTTGTGTTGTACAGATAATGTACAATCGTTTTTAGATCACGTAGGTTCAAGGTTTGCACAACTGAACATGGTTTTTGAAAATGTTATCAAAAACCACTGAGAAACCATTATTGTTAAACTTGGTACTGTTTCTTACTTTTGACTTGGGGGTTCAAACAAATACCAAAACCAACATGTCCCACACGTTTTGAGGACAGTTCTGTGCAGCTAAATGCTTCCTTTTCATGTCCTTAAAGACTTGGGTATTTGTTCCTGAAACTGTATAATTGAAGCGATATTGTTTGAGTGCATAACTGAGTGCATAACTGTCTTTCATAGATTGCTGTGAATTTAAATATCGTTGCTACACAAAGTGGTATTCTAAAGTTCTACATTTGACCTTTCCGCTTTATCAGATGAAGCAGTTCAGTTTAATAGTTTGTCTGCAAATGAAAATACGTAAAACCCAGTGTACAAATTTTGGCACAAGGTTAGAGCCTGGTGCATTTGTAAAGGGTAAAATCCCTGTCATTTTTCTTAACCTCCGCCTGCAGTACGTTTTTGGATCTGGGTGACTTCAGGGCTGGATGCTGCTTTAATTTCCCAAAGGCTAAGCTTTTCTTTAGGATACTGCCACTTTGAATTTACATTTGGAAAAGGGGCAGCGTTTTTCTTCAGGTTTGAAGACACTGTCGTTCTGCTGCTAAAACAGAAATAAGTAACACAAGGAAATACTTGGCTGATTAGTTTACAAACCACACTGAAAAGAAGTTTCCTGTAGTGATGCTTCCTTTTCAAATAAATATTTTTTAAAAATCCTTTTTAGCTGAAAATTGATAGCTTCCTTACCCCTTCGACTTTTAAGCAGCTGTGAGCATTTGACAAGGGTCCCTCTCTGAGATATTCTGGAGCAATAAGTTGATCTCCAGCGGGTTTGGTTAGTTTAGCTTCTTCTCCTTAACCACATAGGCACTCTTAAGCTGTCACAGGTTTGGACTTTGTTTTGAACAAATACCAACTACACTAGGTTGGAAATGGCTCTTTCAGTGACACTCGGAGGATATAGTGCAGACTGTCAGACTACAGTAGAGGTTAACTATTGCTCTGTTTTTGATTGTAGAACTTGAATGTGAGTTTAATTTTTTGTGAACAGATTGATGACTCTTCTGCATCTATTTCTCTGGCCCAGCTGACTAAGGTACATATATATTCCTAAAAAAAAGTGTTTGCTTTGTATTTTTAAATCTTATACTGTGATCTATAGCTGGAGAACTGTTGTCATGTGAACAAACCTTTAATTTAATTTTTAATAATTTAAAGTATTTCTTTTAACTTTAAAATGTGTGTATATTTTGATACTATCCTGGTAAAGAGTAGTTGCCAGTTTGGGAAGATAGAAGAGGGAGGACCTTATCAGCCGCAACGTAATGTTGCAGTATTACTCATCTTCAAGACACAAAGAAGAAGCACTTCAGAAGCTGTTTACCGTTTTTCATACTTTTCGTTCATTTTGCATTGGAAACTAACACAATTTTCACAGAAGAATTTAATTGGCTGTAAGTGACGGACATTTCAGGGGGGTTTGCAAGAGCCAAAATAGAAGCGTTTCTGGAACACGGACAACTGCATGGCTATTTTTGAATTTCTAGGCGCTACAGTTATAGATCCATGCTTTGAATGCTGCACAATTTCATACACTGTAGTATATATACAGTGGACAACACAATCTAATTTGTTTGATCGCAGACTGTGTAAATTGTGTAAATGCACCTAATTGTTTACAGGAAAATACTGATGCGTATGTGTGGCATATTAGCAAACGTGACCTTCTGAAACTGTTGTAATGCCATGTTTTGCTATGGAACTGCTTGCATTTTTTGCTCAACAACATGTAACTTTGTCTGGGAAAGCACTAGGGATTGCACTTTGTGAAAAGGCGTAGTGCTAGCCAATTAAATTACTAGTCTTTAAAGTTACAAAGATTAGAGAAGGCAGGGCCTAATGCAGAGGAGCTAGTCCTTTCTTCTGAAAATACAGGCTGGAGTTCCTTTCCCAGAAAGAAAAATCTCTTCCCACTGGTAACTTCTTCCCTCTCTCACTGCAGAAATTAAATTGTGGACATTTGGTAAGGAAAAAAAAAATAGTTTGGAAGGTAGCCACCAGGAGAAATTGGTCTCTGTTAGCGCTGTCCCTAAACATGTCCTTGGTTCTGTAAACTCAGGTGAAGTTTTACTCTAAAATGTGAAAAACTGTCCAAGTGGTGTACACATTTAAGCTTTTGAGAAAATGTAAGTATTTCAGAAAAATAGAGGAACATAAGATAAAGCAGCTCCAAACGGTTCCTTACTCTAACCTCCTCAGTGCAGACTGGCTTAGCATGGAGGCAATGTGTTGTAAAAAGTTTTCTGTTTTATTATGCATTAAATGCCATCTTGAATTTTGGTCTATTCCTAGTAATGTCTTGTGGGTTTTGGATGTGTTTTGTAAACGGCTTGGGTTCAAACAAATTAGTCAAGTATCTGTAAAGTCTTCTGTAAATGTTAATGGAAATGACTTCATAGATGTCGATCTGGATTATGTTACAGTTGAGAAAAAGCTGTGTATATGAAACAGCCCTTTAACAAAATGCTGAAACAAGTTGGTTGCTTTTGTGAATGAATGCATCTAAAACCAAAACCATGAGTGGTTGATCTGAATGATAGGTGCTTGAGGGTCCAAATCATTTACAGTCACTCCCTTAGACCCTGCTTGTATCTGTACTAGTGTGTAATAAAAACATTTGAACAAATACTACTTTAAAAAAATCAGCTGGCTTCAATAATTTGAAGATCCAGTTCTGCATAACATTTATATTACAATTTGTATGTTAAAAGGACACGGTCAACTGGAAAAAAACTGCAGGTTTTGCTTATTGTAGTTAACTTGCTTCCTATGAAGAAGTTAGTGGGGGGGAACATGAAGAGCCTAAGGTTTTGAGTGCCCAGGAATGCTCTTTTCAAGTAGGTTAACAGGCACATAAACAGCCTGTGATGATGTAAGGACTCCCCAGAACATCTTTTGGACAACTCTGTTTCATATAAGCAGCTGTTTTCATGCAACCTCAGCTGGCGTTGTGCTGCTCTTTACAGGGTTGGGTGAGTGGTGTTCTCTTTGGCAGTGTGGGCTTAAATGTGTTTCTAACGTATGTGTCAAATAATTACCTGTTAAACAGAGTGCCAATCTGGCTGAAGCCAATGCTTCCGAAGAAGATAAAATAAAAGCTATGATGCTACAGTCTTGCCAGGAATATGATCCAATCAAGTAAGTGTTGATAATGTCAAATCTGTTCTTTGAAGATTATGGAAAAATTGTAGAGAAGTTTGTTTTAACGAGAGAGACACGTGCATACCTTTTTCTTCTTTGCCCCAAACCCTTTTAGTTACATGAAGAAACCCTGGGGTCCACCTCCACCATCATCTGCTTGCTTTCGTTGCGGAAAACCTGGCGACTGTATAAAGAACTGCCCAACAAATGGGGTAAGACTGTGGGGGACTTCTGGTGTTCCTTAGCTTTTCAGTTTTTTACCTTGGCAGTTACGTAACAAATCCATGAATACTCATATTAAGAATTGTTTCTCTTGGGGTGAAAGACAGAGGTTCATAGGGCAATGTTGCAAAGCCCTTCAAAATCCAAGGGAAACCTGGCATTATAAATGTAAACTTTTCTTTTTTGTAGGTCATAGACATTAAGTATGTCCACAGATCTTGCTCTGTGAACTTTCATGCATATTTTTATATATTTCAATATTACTGGAAATGTTTCTGGTTTTAACTCTGTTTAATGACAGTTCACAGTTTTTAGTATTTCATGTAAAACCAAGATGTTTCTGTTGACCCCATCTATTGAATATTTGTGCTCTGAATTGCGCTTTGGAGGAGGAGCGGGTTTGTATCTCTTTTCTGAGGGGATGGTGAGCTAAGGGATATTTCACCCTTAAAGAACCTGAACTTAAGCCAAAGAATGGAATGAGTTCAAAACACTGCTCAAGCCTTTGGAACGTCCTGGCTATATTCATTTAGGAAAATAAGTATTTTAGTCGAGCAACCCTTATGCTGGGTAAAAGGAGAGGATTAAAGGCTTTTGCTGCTTAAAATAATCATTGAAATGTCATTTTAAGTGTGGGTCTTAAAAGGAGATATGTCTGCATTTCTTTTCTTAACAGGACAAAAATGTTGAGCCTGTTCCCAGAATTAAAGAGCACAGGAATTCCAAGGAGTTTCATGATGGAGGTGAAAGACCCCAATACAAAGGGTGCTATGCTGACAAACACTGGAAAATACGCAATACCAACTATTAATGCGTAAGTGTGGAATTAATTGGACTGGCCAAAAAGTGAGCGAGAGAAACCACGCGTGCATGTCTGAGTGGCTATGCAACCAAGTTGGCCAGCATCTGTAATTACGGGGCAGGAAGCACTGTCATTGTGCTTAACCATAGAATCTGGGATACTTTCGAATATTAAAATAGGGTGGTCCTGCTGTTCGTGCCCCTGGAAGTTGGTTAAACGTGTGGTATGCTAAGAATCTGTATTTCTGCAAAACATTTCAGTAGTGTTTGCAGTGGAGTCGTTCTCTCTGAAAGCTCCTTTTGCTTTTGGTTTATGTTTCAAAGGCTTCTTGCAAAATTTAACAAGTAGCTGTTGGGACTGAGATTTCCGCCCCCTCTGACTTTTATCAAATCCCATGTGTGAAACAGACTGAAGTTTTCGTCTTGCTATAAACTAAGAAAATACTGCTGTGTGCTGACAGGAGTGGCTGTTTTAAAATGCACTTGGTAGCACTTCTGTGTTTCTGTCATGGATCTCGTTTTGTAGCAAACAGACTTCTTCCATTTATAAAATGTAGTTACTCGGAGACGAACTTTATCCTGAGCCTGCAATTTACATTTACCCTCTGGCAAAGGAGAGGTGGGATTCATTTCTCTCATAGAAAATGATATAGCCAACTCTGGTGACTTACTGTGGTCTGCAACAAACGGATAGTTAGGCATTTAATCCACATTCTTCTCCACGGGAGAGTTGGTTAAAACCTTCAGAACTCAAGCCTACTAATGGTTTTTTGAGATGTCTATCAGGTTCCCGTACAAAGACAACCAGCATTACCAAGTCTTCTGGGCCCCCAAGGACAAGCAATACCCACAACTGGTAAGTAACTGTAACTTCAGAATTTCTTTAAAAAAATTACCTTCAGAGGAACTGAATGGGATTTCTTTCTTTTTCCTCTCCCCACTCCAAAAGGTCATCCAATGAGAGCCAGTCCAGTTCGCTCAGCAGGTGGCAGACCAGGCTGGGAAGTGTAAGTATTCTACAGAAATTCAGTAGATGACTCCTTGTCACCTGTTAAAAGAGGCTGTATAACGCATAACTTATACAACAGCTGATTTATAATGAAGCAAGTATGCACAGATAGTTGTGGAGAATCCAAGTGGTAATTAATTTTTAAATGGCTTCATTTGAATTGGCTTTTACAAAGGGCATCTGTGCTTCCACTAAGGTTATTTAAAATAAAACTCCGGTACATGACTGAAAACAGGACTCTGAGAAATGAACGCTTTTTGAGGAAACCATAATTGCCTATAAAAATTAAAGATAATTAAAGGATCAGATGGAAAGCCACCTTTTCCATTACTGGCTGAATAGGGCTGAAGAAATTGATTTCCCAATACGAATCAGCCTCCAACATTCTTTTTTTAACAACTTAGTTGATACTGCATGAGCAAATGGTTGGAAAAGTCAACACTGTTCTTTTATGACAATTTTGAATTTCTTCAATTTAGTCATCTCACATAGCCAAGACGCTTTCTCTCAGTTGGAGAGAGAGGAGTCTGTTTTACCTATTACTGCAGCGTCAAGCTAGTCCTTCCTTTCGCTATATGTTTGTTATAGACAGATTGTAAGAGTGCATTGTCTTTATAAAATCTTAAAGGTAAATCAAAAGAAAAACCAGGATCTGATATCTCCAATTCAGTCAGCAAGAAAACAACAATTCAGGGACAGGACCAGGCCAAATACCTCATGATGAGGCAACAACATAGGAAGCGTATGTGGAAGAAGTTAAAAGAAGTTCCAGAGAAGATTAGTTAATATCTGTGCAGTACTTGGAAGATCAGAAGTGTGATGTATTAAGTGTATCAAGGAGTGGCAGAGGAGCAGTGGGCACTTGGCCCACGGGAGATGGGAGTCTCTTTCAAGTGTGGGCAGCCTCCATCCACAGGTGCAAAGCTGAGTATAAGGAGAGAAGACTGAATGAACTGTTGGGGGTGAGGATGTGGAAGGCAAGTATGAGGATCAGGAAATGGGCGTAGTCTCTAATGAACAGAAAGCAGGGAGAAAAATGCTTAAGTTGGCAGGATGCCATTGGCCTCCCTTATCTAGGGAGGAGTTTTACAGAGAACAACGGAGACTTAAAGAGGAGGAAGTATTTGGCTCAATGAAGTTGCCTTGTTTTTCACGTTTGTATTTCAACAGCATATCGGACTGCAGTTACACTAAAGTGCATCTGACATAAGGAAAAATGACAGTGTTTTTTCCAATAGAATTTTTCGTTGCAGATAGTAAGCATGCATAACTAAAACAAGACAAATGGAATTGAAAAATGTTATCAAATTCCTCAATTTGCAGTAGCATTATGTCAGCAGCTGAAAGAAGCTTTGACATAAGCGTATGGAGAGGAGAAAAAACCCAAACCAAATTTGGGAGGAAAAAAAATGGGGAGAATGACTGTTTTGAATTAACTTCATTTCTTTTTTTGTGTGTTGTGGTTTTTTTCAGGTCCGAGTCTCCTTATAGTGCTTCACCTTACTCTACAAGTTCGTCTACCTGCTCCACATCAAGATCAGGTTCTTCCCGCACTCGCTCCTACTCTCGCTCATTTAGTCCTTCCCATTCTCGTTCCTACTCGCGATTGCTGCCGTATCCAAGAAGAGGCAAAGGGAAGAGGCGTAACTATCGTTCTAGGTCAAGGTCACACGGTTATCAGCGTTCAAGGTCAAGGTCACCCCCATACAGAAGATGCCATTCACGGTCAAGGTCTCCAGTATTTAGAGGCCAGTCTCCCACTAAACAGACTATACCTCAAGGGGAAGGAGGAAGGGAGTATTTTAACAGATACAGAGAAGTTCCACCATATGATCTGAAAGCTTACTATGGCAGATCACTTGACTGTAGAGATCCATTTGAAAAGACAAGGTACCGGGAATGGGAAAGGAACTACAGAGAATGGCATGGAAAGTTTTACAAGGGCTATGCTGTTGGCACTCAACCTCACCCTCCAGTAAACAGAGAGAACTTTTCTCCAGGTAGGTTTGGTCCACCTGGGACCAGACAAGAGAATTCACCATATGCTCGGGGACGTAGGGAGGATTATCCTGCTTGGCAGAGCCACCAAAATCACAATATAGCTGGAAATTACCCTGAAAAACCTTCTGAAAGAGAGAGCCATGGCATCAAGGATCCTACCAAATCAAAAGAGAAGGAGGTGAAAAATCCACTGGGAGATGGCCAAGGAAATAAGCATAAAAAGAGAAGAAAAAGGGATGAGGATGAAGGATTTCCCAATACTGAGTTGTTAGCAGGTGCGAGAAAACCAAGAGAGCCAGTTCCAGCAGAAGACGTTAAAATGGACTCCCTGTTCATGGCCCAAGCAGAGATGATGCCACCCCTGAGAGAGATGAGCCTATGGAAGGAGATTCTATGGTTTTCAAGCCGATGTCTGAAAAGGAGAAAAAAGAGAAGGATAAGCCAAAAGCAAAAATTGACAAGACAAAGCGGAAAGTAGAAGTGGCTGTTCCTCCTAAGACAGACAATATAATAAAACTAGCTAAAGCTTCCTCGAATGGAAATCTCCTCGAACGGAAGAGAGAAAGCAAGAAGAGAGAAGGGAAGAGAGAAAGCAAGGATTTAAAGAACCTGACTTGCTGCCCTGATATTGCTCATTTACATCAGTTATAGTGTTTGTGATTAAGTTTAGGGTTAGGGTTAGGGTTAGGGCTTAGTGTTACGGTGAGGGTTAGGTTTAGGGTTAGGGTTAGGGATAGGGTTTAGTTTTAAGGTTAGGGTTAGGGTAAAGGTTAGTGTTAGGTTTAAGGTTAGAGTTAGGGCTGGGGTTCAGGGTAAGGGTTAGAGTTTGGGATATGGGTTAGGGTTTGGGGTTAGGGTTAGCATTAGGGTTAGGGCTTATCATTAGGGTTAGGGTTAGGGTTAGGGTTAAGGTTAGAGTTAGGGCTGGGGTTCAGGGTTAGGGTTAGAGTTTGGGATACGGGTTAGGGTTTGGGGTTAGGGTTAGCATTAGGGTTAGGGCTTATCATTAGGGTTAGGGTTAGGGTTAGGGTTAAGGTTAGAGTTAGGGCTGGGGTTCAGAGTTAGGGTTAGCGTTTGGGATACAGGTTAGGGTTTGGGATTAGGGTTAGCATTAGGGTTAGGGCTTATCAGAGTTATGGTTAGGGGTTTGGTTAGGGTTAGGGTTAGGGTTAGGTTTAGGGTTAGGGATTAGTGTTAGGGGTTAGGGTTAGGGTTAGGGTTAGGGATTAGTGTTATGGTTAGGGGTTATGGTTCGGTTTATGCTTATGGGTTAGGATTTCAGTTTGGGTTAGGGTTAGCATTAAGTATTAGGATTAGGTTTAGGGTTAGGGTTGCAGTTTAGTTTTAGGGTTAGGTTTCGCGTTAGAGTTAGGGTGAGGTCTTAGGGTGAAGTATTAGGTTTGTGATAGCGTTAGGGTTAGGGCTTAGTGTTATGGTTAGGGGTTACATTGGGTTTACGCTTATGGGTTAGGATTTCAGTTTGGGTTAGGGGTAGCATTAATTTTTAGGGTTAGGGTTTAGGTTTAGAGTTGCGGTTTAATTTTAGGATTAGGTTTCGCATTAAGTTTAGGGTGAGGTGTTATGGTTACGGTATTAGGTTTGGGGTAGGGTTAGAGTTAGGGTTAGGGTCATTAGGGTTCAGGTTGGGGTTCAGGGTTAGGGTTAGGGTTCGGGATTACGGTTAGGGGTCGGGGTTAGGATTAGCGTCAGGGTTAGGGCTTAAAATTAGGATTAGGGGTTAAGGTTAGGGTTATGGTTGGGGTTAAGGTTAGGGTTATGGTTGGGGTTAGGGTTAGGCCTAGGGTTATCGTTGGGGTTAGGATTATGGTTCCGGTTTAGTGTTAGGGATAGGGTTATGGTTTCGTTTTAGGGTTAGGGTTAGCGTTAGGGTTAGGGCGTAGGGTTACAGTTAGGGATAGGCTTAGCGTTAGGGTTAGGGTTTGGGGTAGGGGATAGGGTTAGGGTTTAGTTTTACGGTTAGGGGTAGGGGTAGGGGTAGGGGTAGTGTTATGGCGGTGTCTTAAGATTACGGTTTGAGATTGAGTTAGCATTAGGGTTACGGTTAGAATTAGGGGTTCGGTGTTATGTGAGGGTTAGTTTTATGGTTCCGTTTAGGTTTAACGTTAGGGTTATGCCAAAGTGTTAGTGTTACGGTTTGATGTTAGGGTTAGGGTCACGGTTTGGGGTTAGGGTTAGCGTTAGGATTTTGTTTTAGGGTGAGGTTTCGCCTTAGGGTTAGGGTTAGGGCTAGGGTTAGCTTTATGATTCAGGTTAGGCTTAAGGTTAGGTTAAGGTTAGGGTTAAGTGTTCGGTTTAGGGTTAAGTGTTAGGCTTAGGGTTAGGGTTAAGTGTTAGGTTTAGGGGTAGGGTTAGGGTTAAGGTTAGAGTTAGGGTTAGGATTAGAGTTAAGGGTTAGAGTTAGGATTCAGTGTTAGGGTTAGGGTGAGGTCTTAATGTTAGGATTATGGTTTACAGGTAGCGTTAGGGTTAGGTTTAGGGTTAGTGTTAGCGTTAAGGTTAGGGTTAGGGTTTAGGATTGGGTTCAGGGTTAGAGATAGGGTTCGGTAGTGGGGTAAGCGTTAGTATAAGGGTGAGGTCTTAGTGTTACAGTTAGGGTTTACGGGTAGCATTAGGGTTAGGGTTAGAGTTAGGGTTAGGGTCATTACGTTAAGGTTAGGGTTGGGGTTCAGGGTTAGGGTTAGGGTTTGGGATTAGGGTTAGGGTTTGGGGTTAGGGTTAACATTAGGGTTAGAGCTTTATGATTCAGGTTAGGCTTAAGGTTAGGTTAGGGTTAGGGTTAAGTGTTCGATTTGGGGTTAAGTGTTAGGGTTAGGGTTAAAGTTAGAGTTAGGCTTAGGACTGGAGTTAAGGGTTAGAGTTAGGGTCCAGTGTTAGGTTTAGGGTGAGGTCTTAATGTTACGCTTAGGGTTTCCGGGTAGCATTAGGGTTAGTTTTAGGGTTAGTGTTAGGGTTAAGTTTAGGGTTAGGGTTTAGGGTTAGGATTGGGGTTCAGGGTTAGAGTTAGGGTTCGGTATTGGGATTAGAGTTAGTATTAGGGTGAGGTCGTAGTGTTATGCGTAGGGTTTACGGGTAGCATTAGGGTTAGGTTTAGGGGTTAGGGTTAGGTTGGGGTTCAGGGTTAGGGTTAGGGTTCAGGATTAGGGCTAGAGTTCGGGGTTAGGGTTAGCATTAGGGTTAGGGGTTAACGTTAGGGTTATGGTTAGGGGTTAGGTTTAGGGTTAAGGTTAGGGTTATGTTTAGGGTAGGGTTAGGCTTAGCGTTAGCATTAGTTTTACGGTTGGGTTTAGGATGGTTCGGGTTTAGGGTTAGGGATAGGGTTAGGGTTAGAGTTAGGGTTAGGTTTACGGTTAGGGTTAGCATTTGGGTTAGGGTTCGGGTTAGGGTTGGGGTTCAGGTTTAGGGTTAGGTTTCGGTGTTAGGCTTAGGGTAAGGGTGAGGTCTTAGTATTATGCATAGGGTTTACGGGTAGCGTTAAGGGTTCGAGTTAGGGTGAGGGTTTGGTGTTAGTGTTAGGATTGGGGTTCTTATTCTTGATCCTCTCTCTAGTTGTCTTTCTCTCTCTCGTTGTTTTAATTACAAATTATTATTATTATTATTATTATTATTATAATTATTGTTATTATTATTGTTGGTGTTATTATTGGTGTTATTATTGGTAATATTATGGTATTATTGGTATTACTATTATTACTGTTACTAGTATTACTATTATTGCTATTATTATTTTATTTCAAGTATTAAACTCTTCTTATCTCTACCCGTGAGTTTTCTTGCTTTTGCTCTTCTGATTCTCTCCCCCAT
Source organism: Calonectris borealis (assembly GCF_964195595.1). NCBI lineage: Eukaryota > Metazoa > Chordata > Aves > Procellariiformes > Procellariidae > Calonectris > Calonectris borealis. The sequence continues at coordinate 12,503 of NW_027441536.1, forward strand.
CCCATTGCTGGGGGGAGGGCGAGTGAGCGGCTGTGTGGTGCTTAGTTGCCGACTGGGGTTAAACCATGACAGGGGTCCACCACAAAGATGGTTGCCATTCTGTCATATCCTCTGAGCTAAAACTGGCTCATCCTGGGACATGGTGCCCCCCACGCACGCAACCTGCAGTCCAGAAGTACCCCTGAAAAGACCTCGACGGCCTGCATTAACACACCGGCATGCACTTCAGATGTAAACACTGCCAAGTCATCTCTTATTTGCAACAGATACAGAGGACCAAATTCTGCAAATCTAGCCTTACTTCTACTGAAACTTTCCTTACAGACAGCTCATCTTCTCTTTTTGTAAACTGTAGTGAAGACCTGTTCTAGCGCAAAGGCTTGAACCCCGCCTACGGTGAAGAAGCCCCAGTTTTCTTTCCTCACTGCTGTCTTGCTTCCCAAAAATCAATCAATACCAAAAGCTCTGTGTGAACATTGCATAAAAAAGCCAATTGCAAATGCTTTTACTTGCTACTAGTTTTGTCAGGGAAGGAACTAGCTTCTCCCGCTAGTTTTGCTACAGTTGCATGACCTTTAAAGACGCCACTTCTTACCTTTGCTACGCCAATACAGCCTCACAGCTCAGCAAAATCATACTGCAGGTAGGAAACCTTCACCATACAAAGACAGGCACGCTACAGGAATACGTCACTCTCAAAGAACAGACTCTTGCAACCACTCCTCCCTTTGCTTAGCAAAGTTTAGGGCGTGTTAGAAAACAACAACAACAACAACAAAGCAGGGTTCTCTCTCACATTTTACGGAGCCCATGATATCAGCTGTTCAACATTAAGTCCAACTCCAGCCTGAACCCCAGAATAAGAAATGCCATCTTAAAATTTCTGGAAAAAGGGAGGGCTTTGAAGCGGCAAGACCAGAGAACGTTCACGAAAGCACCATCATGGAAGTACACATCCCTTATCACAGACCAACTGCACGGTGACCTAAGTGAGTGACGTTGTCTGCTCATTTGCAGCTCAGGGTCTCTTTTTTCATTAGCGCCGAGCACGTAGGTTGGAATTGGAGCTGAGAAGAAAACCATATGCAGTCAGTCTGGTCTCGTTCAAGTTCACATTTACTAGGAATCACAGCAGGTCCCATCTGTCTCTCCAGACCCCACCACCACTTCTGTGCAGCGTCCCGAGGAGCAATAAGCGCAGAACAAGAAACCTTCCTTCAAAATAAGGCCCACAGCCTGCTCTTTCAACAGGACGCACAGAGCACCAGCTGAGAACAACCTCTGCTTTAACTATGCCTAGCTCCGCTGCCTACGTAAGGAGACCAGCTCCTAAATGATCCCTAGCCCTAAAACCACAGATCTTCCCTAGGGCAATGCTAAGGAAATACCAGAGCCCAGGGACACCTGGTCACTCAGCTTCAGTTGACGGGGAGAAGGACAGTGGACTAGAAAGAGAAAAATATGATGAGAGAAAAGATAGAGGAGCTGAGAGAGAAAGAAAGGTATGGGGAAAAGGCTAGAGAGCTGGAGAAATCAAGAGAAATAGGGATGAGGAGCCCTGCAGAGAGATGGAGGAAGAAAAAGTAGGGTCAAGGAGCAGGACAGAGAGGCAGAGATGGGCGTGGGGAAGGAGAGGAAGAAGGAAGGGGGGGCTAGGGAAAGACAGGGACAGGGAGCAGGACGTCCAGATGGAGAAAGAGAAGGAAGGACAGGGAGCAGGACAAAGGGACTGAGAAATAAAGAGAGGGTCAGATCCTGATGGAGACCAAGAAGGGGGGAAAAAGCCAGCAACGGGCTGGAGGACAGAGACAGGGGAAGAGGAAAAGAGGACCGAGAAGCAGAAAAGAGGAAGAGAGAACAAATAAAAGGGAGAGCCAGCTGGACGGGGCAGGGGAGTACAACAAGAAACGATGGGACAGGCAGCGGGACAGAGAAATAAAGACAGAAACGATGGGGACAGGAAGCAGGGCAGAGGGACAGCGAGAGGAAAAAAGGGGCAGGGAGCAGGACAGAGGTAGAAGAAGAAGCTGCAGGAACAGAGGGGGAGAGAGAAGAAAAAGAAAGGTAGGAAGAAGGATGGGGGCAGAGAGGGAAAGACAAGGAAAGGGAGTAGGACACAGATTGTCAGGGAAAGGCAAGGACAGGGAGCAGGACAGGGCGATACAGAGAGAGAAGAAAGGCACACGGAGGCAGGACAAAGGGAAAGACAGGCAAAACTAAGGGACGGGGAGCAGGACACAGAAGGAGGTAAAAGAGCCTGGGCTGGGCAGCAGGACAGAGAGATGGAAGGAAAAAACAGCACTGGGCTGCAGGACAGAGATGGAGTGAGAAATAGCCGCGGCAGGGAGCAGGACAAAGTGAGGGCGGGGGGAACCTGAAAAGGGAGTAGGACAGAAAAATAGGGTGGGGGAGAGACAGGGAGCGGGAGAGAGAAGCAGAGAGAGACTTAGAGGGCCAGGGAGCAGGGCAGAGAGATGGAGCAAGAAGGGGAACAGAGATGGGCGGCAGAACAAAGGGAAGGAGAGACAGGAACGGGGAACAGGGAGCAAGACAAAGGGACAGGGGAGGAAAAAAACAGTGACGGGTGCAGGACCGAGATGGAGGAATTTAAAAGAAGAGGCCAGAATGACAGCGAGAGAAAAAAGGAAGAGGGGGCAGGACACCACTGGAGGACAAAACCAGCTGTGATGGGCAGTGGGACAGAGAGACGAAGAAAGGAGAACTAGAGAGCGAGAGAGAGAGGAAAGAAGGCACAGCCAGCTGGACAGGGGGGTTTAGTGAGAAAGGGTGGGGCAGGGAATGGGACAGAGAGAAAGAGAGAAAAGAGAAAAAGGACAAAAGGACAGCAAGAGAAAAAAGAGGACAGGGATCTGGACAAAGATGGAGAAAGAAGCAGCAGGAAAAGAGGAAGAGAGGCAGAAAGAGGGAGCCGGAGGCAGGAAGAGAGAGAGAACTAAGGGCTAGGGGCAGGATAGAGATCGCAAGAAAACCTGCGGTGGGCAGAAGAAAGGAGAGGGAGGAAAAAGGAATAGGGGCAGGGAGAAGGACAGAGTGACAGACAAGAATAACAACAAAGAGAAAGAGAGAAACAGGGACAGTGAGCAGCACAGAGGGATGGGGAAAGAAAGAGAGGTCTCAGAAGCCCTGCAGAGAGATGGAGGAAGCAGGGAGGGGATGGGTCAGGGAGCAGCAGAGAGAGACAGAAGAGAGATGAACAGGAAGAAGGACAGGGACAGTGGGATACAGCATGGAAAACCGCAGTGACAGTGAGCAGGGCGGGGGGGGAGGCAGAGAGAGAGAGAAGCAGAAGGAGGGAGAAGGGAAGACAAGGACAGGGAGCGGGACATACAGGCAGAGAGAGACAAATCACGACAGGGAACAGGCCAGAGAGACTGTGAAAAACAGAGCGGGATGCAGACCAGGACAAAGAGACAGAGAAGAAACAACAGCAATGTGCTGCAGGGCAGAGACAGAGGAAGGCAAAAAGAGGGACAGGGAGCAGGAGGGAGGGGCAGCAAGAAAAAGACAGGGGCAGGTAGAGCGACAGGGAAAGAGGGACTTGGAGAAGAGAGGACGGGGAGCAGAACACAGCAACAGAAGAAGAGAGGTATGGGGAAGTGAAAAAAATGACACAGAGGGAAATGGGAGGGGGGGGGCTGGGAGGGACTGCGATGCAGAAGAGGGGTGACACGGCCCCGAGGGGCTGGGACTCACCGCAGCTCCCGCTCTCTGCACTGCCAGGCAAATGTTACAGTTCAAGCACTTCTTTCTCTGTCCGTCTGTCCTCTCCTCCCTTCCTCTTCGGTAGATCCACCTGCGTGCCTGTCCTCACCTCAGCTGGGCCGCAGCTGGAGCAGAGCCCGCACCTCCCAAGACCAACATGGCTGCCCAGCAGCCCCGTGCCCCAGGCCTACAGCTCCCGGCATGCCCCGGGAACCAACATGGCCGCGCCGCAGCCCGTGCCCCCGGCCTACAGCTCCCAGCATGCCATGGGGCGCGGCTTCCTGCTGCCTGGCCTGAGAGGCGGCTCAGGGCCACGCCAGGGCTGGGGCGCTGCTTCCTGGATCCCGTGGCAGCGATGGGCACAGGGACAGGCTGCCAGATCCCGGGGCCAGGTACGTGTGCGGGCTGTCAGGGTCACCCCTGCCTGGTTTTTCCCAGCGAAGCCCCAGGAGGTGCCGAGGCTGCAGCCCTGGGGCTGAGGCTCCAGGAGCCGGGCATTTCTGCGGGCGCTGCTCCCTGCCAGGCCCCACCGCCAGCTGCCGGCTGCCTGGGGCTTCTCCCCGTTGTCTCCAGCTCTGCTTTCCGCCCGCGCCGGGGGCTCCGCAGGACATCTTGCCCACTCCCCGCCACCGTGCTGACCCACGTCTGCAGCTCGTCTGTGGTGTCCACGTCAGACAGCTCATTTGGGGGTGGCAGGTCTCTCCTGAAGCACCCTGGGAACGGGGACAGAGCAAACCCCATCCCTCCCTTCCGATCTTTGTCCCCAGGGAGACCCAGTGGAGACGGACAGTGCGCTGGAGAGCGTCCTGCAGGGAGGTGACAGCCGTTGGCAGAGAGGTGCTGAGAGCCCCCTGACAGCAAAGGCGTCCGGTGGCCGCAGAGCAGCCCAGGTGAGCTGTGAGTTCCCCCGTGAGAGACCCTGCTCCCAGGGAGCACCTCCCCATAGAGCAAAGGCCGTATCCAGCCAGCTGGTGCTGGGTACGGCTACCCCAAGGGGTCTTCGCAGGGGGGACGGGGTCATCTGCCTGGTGGCTCTGACACAGACATGATGAGCTGAAGCCCTGTGGCCATGGCTGGCCGGTTCAAAGTCTCCGAGTGCCTCCGCCTTTCTCCCCAGGAGTGTCCAGCCTGGGCACTTTTTCAGGGCGTGACGGATGATGTGAAGATGGATGCTGGTGCTGTCCTGGTGGATCTTCCACTTGGGCACGGTGGGCACCCCCACTTCAGAGTTGTGGTGTCTGAGATCTGGGGCCACCTGAAGAGAGAGACCTCCAGGGAGTTTGTGTTCAATGTTTTGATATCTTGGGGCTACAATGTGCTAGGGATATGGGGCGCTAGGGTTCCAGCCTGCTAGGGTTATGGGGTTTGAGGGTTATGGGAGTTTACGCGACTTAGGATTAAAGCATGTTATTGTTATGGTCAGGATCTGGGTTTGCAAGCGCTGGGTTCCTGGGGTTAGGTTGGTTTTGCCTTATGTTGTGTTCTGGGTGGTCTTTTTTTTGGAAAGTCCTTTTGTAGCTTGCTTGCATTTTTAGGGTTTGGATAGGGGTCTTTGGTTTTTGTGTGATGTGTCTTCTGCTTGTTTTTTTGCTGTCCTTGTGGTTTGTGTTGCATTTTCTGTCTTGTAACCACCATTTGTGGTCTAATCTGTGTGACCGGGCCGGGCAGTGTCACTTCTGTTGTGGTCCAGCTCATTTCCACTGAGTCACTAGGGAGGTGGTTAGGTATGGAGGGCTTGCAGTTTGTGGAGAATGACTGCCAGACGACCGACAGCCACTTCTGGGGTGTGGGAGGAGTTCGGGTCCATAGGTAATGACTGCCGGAGGACTAAGTGTACTTCTGAATTTGTGTGGACTCCCAGAGTAATGGTGGGATGCCACCAGCGGCACAGAAGGACAAGGGCTTCCCCAAGGGTACATGGCTTGTTGGTTATTGCTTTTGAGTAAGCAACTGAGTAATTTTGAGTAAGTCTTGTGAGGGGTAGTGGACTCAAGGGGAGACCTTGTGTTCCTCATCAGTGCCTCAGGGGTTTCCTGTCATTTTTTGTTTGTTTGCTTTTTGTTTGCTGTGCTGAATTTAAAAGGCTTATTGTAGCTCTTTGGATTTCTGTCCTTAAAGGAAGTCTCTAGGATTTCTACCCAGGAGCGAGATGTCCAGAAGGGACTGTCCTTGTACACTGATGTCAGCCTTCCGCCTAGAGCACTGTCTGGTGGTGGTGTATTTTAATGGTAAGGTAACTCAAATGCATCTTAAATATACAAGCTTTGCCGTTGTTCCTGCTATGCCTGGGGGACGATTCTCAGCAGCTCATGAACAGTGTGTTCTGCTGTGCTTTACCCGTTAGAAATAATCTGTCACCAGAAATGTCTTCCTTAGTGCCTGCACAGAGCAAGAACCTCCAGTAGCAAGGGCATGCTGACCCTTGGGCAGCTTCAAAGCGACGGATAAATGTAAATAGGTTAAAAATCCAGTCCTATGGTAGCAGTGTGGGCGTCAAAGTTCACCTGACTCTCCACGCTGACTCAGCCTGTCACAATGTTTTGCGGGTAAGGGTGGATGAAGTCAGTATAAGCAGGTGTTGTAACTGGCCAGGCAGTTCATCTAAAGAAACGAAACGTTACCTTTGCTTGGAGTGCCATGCCTTTAGATATGGGGGTGTATTGCCTTTCCTTCCCTGGTGTGAGCACAGAGAACTGAGAGGTGTTTCCATCGGGGGGCGGGAAAGCCATCCAACAGTCATCACAAGCCTCAGGGCATGTGGTCCTTGATGGAGGCGTAAGTGCTTGGGACAGTTTTACTTCTAAGCCCTAAGCCTAACCCTAAAACGAAACCCTAAGCCTATCCCTAAGCCTAAACCCGAACCATAATCCTAACCCCGACCCTAACCCTAACCCTAACGATACCCTAAGCCTAACCCTAACCCTAGCCCCTAACCCTAACATTAAGATAAGGCCAGGAAGCAGGACACGGCGATAGAAAAAAGAGAAGGAGAGGGAGCAGGAGAAAGAGATGGAGAGAAAGGAAAAAATAGCAGCAGGCTATAGGACAGACAGGGAGGAATTAGAAACTACAGACAGGGAGAGAGACAGAGAAAGAGAAAGCAAAAAATAGTGATGGGCTAAAGGCAGAGAGGGAGGAGTTAAAAAATGGGGGCAGGGGACTGGTCTGTGGCCATAAACATAAATGGTCATTGGCTTCTTTGACTGAACTTTCCATGAATGCCACAAGATACACTCAAGCACCCTGAGATGTCCCCTCCCTTTGCCGGCCCTGCACCGCGGGCAGCCGAGCGCCACACGGCCAAGCCCGCTGCATCTGCCCCAGGCTGTCTTGCCCTGGCTGGCTGCTGACAGGAGGGGACACCAGGTGGTGACCGTCTGGGGGGTGACAGGAGGGACACCAGGTGGTGACAGCCTGGGGGGTGACAGGACACCAGGCGGTGATGGGCCCGGGGGGTGACAGGAGGGACACCGGGCAGTGACAGGCCTGGGGGGTGACAGGAGGGACATCAGGTGGTGACAGCCTGGGGGGTGACAGGAGGGACATCAGGTGGTGACAGCCTGGGGGGTGACAGGACACCAGGCGGTGATGGGCCCGGGCGGTGACAGGAGGGACACCGGGCAGTGACAGGCCTGGGGGGTGACAGGAGGGACATCAGGTGGTGACAGCCTAGGGGGGTGACAGGAGGGACACTGGGCAGGGACAGGCCTGGGGGGTGACAGGAGGGACACCAGGCAGTGACAGGCCTGGGGGGTGGCAGGACACCGGGTGGTGACAGGCCAGGGGACAGCAGGGAGACCAGCGGCCCGGGGTGGTGACAGGCCCGGGGCTGACGGCCCCCCCCCCCCCCCTCGGGGGCGCTTGGTGTTAGGATGAAGAGCGCGGGGCCGCCACGCCCACATGACGCGGGCCTTTTGTCATAATGCGCTGGGTCACGTGAGGTGCGGGGGGTGGGTGCAGTGTGCCGTTGCGTGTGCACAGTGACACGCTCGCAGCGGCCCGTACGGTTGTCGGCCAGGAAGGCCATGGCGGAGCGCCGCAGCCTCTGAGCGCCGCCGGCCCGCTCGAGCTCAGCCTGCGCTGCTTGCCCTGGCCTCCTCGGTGGAGGAGGAACCGCCGCGGGCCCTCACCTGGCACAGCGGCCGCGACGCTGTCTGCCGCGGTAGACGCCATCACGGAGCAGGCACCTCCTGGCCCCAACCACGTCGTGCGTCCACTACAAGTTCGCCTCCAAGCTGAACCATGACATGGTCACCTTCAACGGCCTCCACATCTCCCTGTGTGACCTCAAGCACCAGATCATGGGCTGCGAGGAGCTGAAGGCGGCCAGCTGCGACCTGCAGATCACCAACGCCCAGACCAAAGAAGGTGCGTGGGGGCGGCGGGCGCGGGGCCTCGGGCACCGCCCGGCTGGCGGCGTCGCAGACCACCCTGCGTCGGCCGTGGCCTGTGGGAGCCGCGCTCTGCTCTTTGTGGGTCATCCCCACGTAGCGTGAGTCAGGCTGGGGCCCATGCCGCCAGCATGCGGCGGGACCGGGAGGGCAAGCGGCGCTGGGCATTAAGTGGGGTGGGAAGCCATAATGCGATTCGGCCACCATCGGTAGCTGTGACTTGTGTTGGGGGCCTCACAGAGCTGTTCTTCTGTAGTTGCTGTTGTGACAACTACCTTCAGATCTGTGTTGTAGACATGGAGCTAGGCGTAGAAGAGTACGTGGTTGATGTGTGACATACGGCGCTTACAAAAGCTTTGGTTTCCTGGAATTCTTCTAGGTAAAATGAGAAGGAAATGTGGGAGCATATCTTCTAATAACCAACTTGCCAGATTTCTTTGAAATGTGGTGGAGAAAGCTGAAAGTGATAGAAATAAAAGAGATGGCTAATTTGAAGAAAAGAAACCACCTGGATTTGGTGAATTTCGTGACTTAATTTTGACTTCAACTTGTTTTACTCCACTGCATTGGAAAATGGGTTTTGCGGCTGTTGCAGAAACTGCCCACTAGCAACATTTTGGATCAGGAGCGTATCTGTGAGTTAAAATCTGTGCAGACCCTTGAAAGCCGTCTTGCGCATGAGTGTTCTCCGTATCTAAATTATACTTTGGAATTTCTTGTTAATATAACTTCTTTTCCACACCAAAGACATGGTCATTCAGATGCTATTGAGCATCATTTCATCATTCGTTTCTAACGGTGGTTTTTTTTCCTGTACTACATGTTAACCGTATCAGGGCAGTACTGAAGTTTTATGGCAGAATGTTTATGGTGGATATACGTAAGAAAAGTTCTTAGAGACATCATAAATTCTTTTAAATCTAACAAATGGTGCTTGATTCTTAGAGATGATAATGGTTTCGTATTACTTAGTAGGATATTTCAGTTTGGTAATCTGCCATCTCGATAAGTTTGAATGTGATTAAAGACTTTGGGATGTGACTTTTCAGAAAAAGACTTGTAAAGTGTTTTCATTCCTTAAACATAACATTACATTTTTTTTTTTCCCCCTGTGGTTCTGTGACACTCTTACAACAGGCTTTTCTTTAAAATGTGTACTAGCGTTTTTTTTCCTCTTCCTGTTTCATGTGTTAAAACTTAAAGAGAGTAGTATGTACACTGCGGTAACTGTAACTTCAGCCCTAGCCTTTAAAGTGGTTGGACCTAAAGCTTGCTGTTTGTCTACAGATACTTAAACTATTTTCAGGAGAGTGTCTGTGAAGAGCCTTAACAGCACAACGTTAGGGGTCTTAGGGATGCCACCTGACAGGGCTTGACGAGGTATACAGTATCTTTGGTTTTCAGACCATTGTTCTGATTCGCTCTGCAAAGGTAAGGGCTTTGAATATTTAAAACTGTAGGCAGATTACAGGGGATGCCTGCTGATAGTGCTTTAAAATATTCAGTCCTATCCAGCTTGTGTAAGTATAATAGAAAAAGCATTCTCATTGGAGAGATCTTTGCATTTTAAGCTTACTCAGTCCAAGTGTCTCAGGTAGTTGGTTTTTTTTGTTTGGACCTTATGTAAAAGGTCAGAAGGCTTTCCTCCTCTTCAGAAGACTAACAGGGTGTAAGCCAAGGCAAAGCATGGAGAGCTTCAGGCACACGCTGTTCCTGAAAGGCTTTTCAAGGCTGTCTTCCTAAGTAATTTCGTTTGGGCCTCTCTGCTCTGCAAAAAGGGAATCGATCGAACGAATTCACGTCCCTTTGGTTAATTCAAACTAGATGATTAGCTTAAGAGGGGAGATACCACTTGAGTTTGAGCCAATTCTGCCCTACTTGTGAAAGCAAGCTCAAAAAAACCCCAAAATGTCTGTGATCCAAATTCTAGCACTGCCAGTTCTGTTTCCATTTAAACGTAAAGCCCTGAGCAGCTGAGAAGTGTGGTTGTTGATGGATTAAGCTCCAAGAAACAGGCAGAGGCAGCAGGTTCTCTTCTGTGTTCTGTCAGGCTTGAGCACTGGCAGCACAGGTGACTGGTTTTTAGTTAACAGCTATGAAAGCAATGGCGCAGAGTTCTCGTGCTTTAGCTAAGTGCCTGTTTGGTGGCAGGGCAAGCTAGTCAGACTTTAGAATCTGGTTTAGGCAGGTGAGACTTTGCTGTGGTTTGTTTTTCTCCAAAGATCTATGGGTTTTGTAGCCTAACGGAAGCAAAAGCAACTTTAAGCTAGGTCAGGAAAGAACCTCGTGCATTAGCAGACTCTCCTTTAGTGACCTTTGAGTCCATTTTGCTGTTGGCATTCAAACTGTTTTAAAAAAAGGAAAAAGATTTTGCTGCTTGTGTTTGATTCTCAAACCCCAAGATTTCTTGAAATATACTGTTAGTGTGTTGAGACGATGAAAGCGTGATGTTACATATAAAATTTTGCTTTTGTATCTGTAAAGGGATTCTGCGAAGTGCTACGTAATTACATATGAGCATGCATTCTTACGAATTGACTGATGTTTTTCTCTGTATTTACGTTGTTTTCAGAATACACAGATGAGAATGCCCTGATTCCTAAGAACTCATCGGTAATTGTTAGAAGAATCCCTGTCAGAGGAGTTAAAGCTACCGGCAAAACCGATGTTATGTAAGTATCCATAAAGCATTGTATTCTTTGTTAGGGGTTTCAGTGTGTTAACTTTTTTTATGGATATTAGTTTACAGAGGCGTTCTTTCTTGTTAAAGCTGCTGTTAATTTTTGTTGGCATGGGGTAGATTTTAATGTGTCTGTCCGAAAGTGGACTTACATTTTTAGGCCTGCTGGGACATGGGGTTCGAACTCCAACCATGGTAACTTTTAAGATTATTTGTTGCATAACGACGCGAGACAGAGACTTCTTCAATATGAAGCAGGAATCATGTCTGTCTTTATTTGCTTGTTAGCAAAGTATTTATAATCAACTCGCGACCTTCGAGTACATTTTTGGTCTTTGTCCAAAGCACAATTACAGATAAACAGGATCTTAAAACAGGATACAAGATAAAGCCAGATTATATTCTAAATATATTACAAGCTCTATAATTAGCAAAATGTTCCTCCAAATTACGTTCCACCTTCTTTAATGATATTCTATTCCTTATTTATTGTTTCCTACTTATCGCCAAGCTCCTTATTCTTTGTACACAACTTTTCCGAAAGTCATAACTCAGCTTAATTACTGGATTTTGCCAAACCGTAACTTTTCCATAAGTCATAATTCAGTTTAATCACTAGACTTTGCCAAATCCTTATCTACCACGTTGTAACATCGTTCAGTCATTTTACTTAATTGCAGAAAATCCCACAACTCCCCTTTTTTGTTTTATAAAGGCTCTATTTGCTATATTCTGTAATATTCCTATAGCACACTGAATCAAACATGGAAAAATAATGAGTACAATTACGACAATTAAAATTATTATCAATACCCACTTCAAAATCATTCTCCACCACGATCCGACATTAAGGGAAACTAGCCAATTATCAAAAGGATTTCTTTCTTCCATTAACTTCCCCAATCCATCCTGGAGTTCTCTTAATTTACTCTGTATAGATTGAGATTTGTCTGTCAAATTAAAACAACACATCCCAGCAAACTCTTCACAACCATGACCATGGGCTAAAAGCAAAAAGTCAATTGCCGCCCTATTTTGCAAGGTTGCCTTTCGAATACTGTCGAATTCTGTGGCCATATCATAAAGAATTAAAGAAGTGCGATTGAATTGTTTTCCTGACCAACACATTAAGTTCCTTGCTACCTTTCCCAAATGCATTAAGGCCAAGGGAGGCAAGAATAAGGACATTGTCGTCAGAGTAGACTGTCCCCAAATTAGGACATCATCTGTACAATTCTCCAATAGCGGTGTGGTAGATCGCTTTTGTCTATGACCACTCTGTCCCTGTGCTTGGTATAACATCTGCAATTGCTGCAAATGTTGTTTCTTTGGCAACAATAACGTCAATTTTCCGATCATACATGGCCCTCCAAATGACAATGGGGGAACCCCGGGCCAAGCTCTATCTCCACAGATCAAAAAATACCCAGGAGGCAAAGCGTATGCTTTGGTTCGGTTATAAGGTATATCTTGCATCGTATGATTACAAAAACTCTCATTTAGATATTGTAATTGTTGAGGTGAAACATTGGTGGGCAGATCATTACTACTCAGGGAACTAAATTTGACACATCCATTGTTGGGAAATGTTCCAAGCAAATCTAGCTCTGGAGGAGGCAACATTGCCTTCTTCAAATTCTTAATTAAGAATGCATTAACTGTAGTATTAATTGCCCAGCTCATAACATTAGACATTTGCTGTATAATTGACATATTTACAGACCCCTGGATCCAGTCAGTAAAATCTGATATATTCACATAAGCAAACCCGATCAAGCAGGTCCGGAATGGATTTCCTACTTGCTTTAATGAAAGACAGAAGTCATTCGTATCAGTCGCTTGAGCCCATCTTATCCAAACATTGTCCTGATTCTGCATTTCAGCCAATTCCACTGGTACTGCATGAGCTCTTCCAAGGGTCAAGAAGCTTGCAAAGAGGATAAGGCAGCAACTGTAGGTCGAATCCATTTTGCAGGCAACCATTTAGGTCCAATATCTGTTAAAACACAAGCATACCCTCTTCCCCAGGTTAATAGTTCAGCAGGTCCCCGCCATTGATTAGTTCGGGCGTCATACCACAATACTGGAGGCCTGATTTGAAGTTCCTGTTTTTCCTGTTGTGACATGATGTGGATGTAAACAGGGGGATATTTATCTGAAAAATTCAACCAATTTATAACGTACAACGCCTTTAAAAGTACTAATTCCGGAGACATAAATTCAGAATAATGTTTTTGAATTTGCTGTTTTAAATAATGATGCGCCCGTTCCACAATAGCTTGACCAGTAGAGTTTCCTGGTACTCCTGTAACATGCTCAATTCCCCATTCTTTTAAAAATTGTTGGGTACTAGCGGCAATATAAGCAGAGCCATTATCTGTTTTTATACATCGAGGAACACCCATTACGGCAAAACATTGCAACCAATGGCGACGAGCGGCAACAGCATTAGCTTTTCTTTGAGCAGTTGCCCAAATCATGTGCGAAAAGGTATCCACAGTTACATGTATGTGTTGCAAATTTTTAAAACTCTTAAAAAATGTAATATCAGTTTGCCAGAGCTCTAATGCCTTAAGACCACGAGGATTAACCCCATGTGGTAAACTTGCTGGCAAAGGAGCACAATGAGGACATGCCGCAATAATATTGCGGGCCTGATTAAGGGTTATTTTAAATTGTTTGGCTAATGCTTTTGCGGACTGATGATAAAATGAATGTGATAATCGTGCTTGTTGATGAACATGAGGCACTACTACAGTAGCAGGAGAAACAAGGGTATCAATCCTATGGTTGCCTTCAAACAGGCCTTCTCCAAACGGGGTATGACTTCGAATATGTGATACATAATATGGATATACACGTGCATTTAATAAATAAAGAAGTTTATACAATAATTCCTTTAATTGAATATTCTGTACCTCTTTAACAAATGATCTTTCTAAACGTTGTACAATTCCTACAACATAAAGAGAGTCACTAACTAGGTTGATAGCTATGTTAGAAAAGGTAAAAAATACTTGTACCACTGCTTGCAGTTCTAACAATTGTGCGGAACCATTACCATAAAAAAGCTGATCATGCCATTGCTGGTTATGGTACCATGTAAAACCATATTTTCCTGTTCTGGAACTAGCGTCTGTATAAACAGTAAGACCAGCTACAGGGGTAACAGATAACATTACGTCTGGCTCCAAGCAAAGTGTTGTGGAAAACAACCGGTGTTTCGGATAATGATTAGACAAAATTCCCTTAAAGTCGTAAGTAGCTAGTGCGAATTCAGTTATGGTTTGAAACATTTGTTGTATCTGCATATCTGTGTACGGTAAATAAATGACTTGAGGGTCAATCCCACTTATGTCTATGACCCTTTGACGAGTAGAATAAATTAAGTTAGATATCGCTACAATCCGTGGAATAATTGTTTGTTTTTGTGTTATAGACGGATATTTCCATTCGATAACATTCATAGGGTCCAACTGGTGTGGAAGCCATTGAAAAATTAAGGCAGCTAAATATTTTTCAGTGTTGAGTATTGCTACAAAAAGGGGTATATTTTGAACAATGCGATTCGCATATCCTCGCGTAATTTTATTAGCAATAGTTTTAAGAGCATTCTGCTGCAATTTGTCAAGTTTTCGAGGGGCATTCGCCCCCCCTCCTCCTTTCAGCAGGTGCACCAATGGAGCAATATCCTCACTGGAAATTCCACAATAGGAGCGAAGCCATTGAATATCTCCTAATACCTTTTGAACATCTTGTAATGTAGAAATATTGAGATTAATCACAAGTTTTTGAGGCTTAACCTGTAATTGTGTAACTTTAAATCCTAAATAAGAATAAGGTGAATGTTTTTGAATTTTATCAGGCGCCACTATTAAACCAGCGGCATTTAATGCCTGATGAAGGAAATCGATAAAATTAGAATCAAGGTTTTCCGCTGCACAAAGAATATCATCCATATAATGATAAATAATACAATTCGGAAAAGTAAAACGAATAGGTTGTAAAGCGGCAGCTACGTAATACTGACAAATGGTAGGAGAGTTTTTCATTCCTTGCGGCAATACTCGCCACTGATATCGTTTATAAGGTGCTTGTTTATTTATAGTTGGCACCGAAAAGGCAAATTTTTCTTTATCTTGTTCAGCCAATGGTATCGTGAAAAAACAATCTTTTAAATCAATTACTAAAATTTCCCATTGAGCAGGAAGCATAGTTGGAGTTGGTAGACCAGGCTGCAAAGGCCCCATTGTTTCCATGACAGCATTAACAGCTCTTAAATCCTGTAAAAGTCGCCATTTTCCTGATTTCTTTTTTATAACAAAAACAGGAGTATTCCATGGACTAAATGATTCCTCTAAATGACCTAATTTCAACTGTTCCTCTACCAAGGTCTGCAAATGCGACAGTTTCTCAAGTGTTAGCGGCCACTGCTCTACCCAAACAGGAGCAGTTTGCTTCCATTTTAAAGGTATTGGGTCCGTCAACACTCGCTGTGCAGTGACCGCTAAGTAAAAGGCGATGTCTGTAACACAACTCCCCATTGCGTTAAACAGTCCCTGCCTAGCAATGCGATTTCTATTTGCATAACATAAGGTCGGACTTTTGCAGATAGGTGGGGTTCATTTGTCTTACACATAGTCACATACTGAGTACTAAGCATTGTAGATTGTTTTCCTCCTATTCCTTGAATCATGGCACTAATTTCTTGTAGAGGCCAAGTAGTTGGCCATACCTTTTTTGGAACAATTGTAATATCAGCACCTGTATCTAATAACATCAACAATGTAAAAGTAAAACCATCATTTTGCTTAAGTTCTACTTCAATTGTAGGTCTGTTTTTCAGGATAGGTATAGAAAAATATACAGAAGGATCATTAGTTGATCCAAATCCACTTGCCCCTCTTATTCTTTCTTCCTTATTGGGCACCATTGCCTGGAATGGAATTAACTGTGCTATTTCTGTTCCTTTTTCTATCGTTATGGGTGGATACAATGCTTTAATCATAATCTTAATTGTCCCGGTATAATCTGAATCGATAAGACCTGGGAGAACAAAAATTCCCAAACGAGAAGCAGATGATCGTCCAATTATCAAAGCACTGAGCCCATATCCCAGCGGTCCCTTTTCCGTAGAATCTACCACCTGTACCATATCATTTAATAATTGAACAGTATTAGCAACCCTAATATCTACTCCGGCGCTTCCGGCAGTTTTCCCCCGGAGACGGTCCAAGCATCCATTGAACTGGGTACCCAAGCATAGGGAATCCGCTGGTTTTTCTTGGAGGTATTTAGTGTCATAGCGCCCCTCTGGTTGGCGCTCATTATCATGTTTCCCGACTGCAAAAGCTGCCCCTGTTTAGTAAATCGCGCACGGCATTCCTCTACAACATGTCCTTGTCGCTGACACCGCGTACAATATTTGCTTCCTGAATTATTTTGAGATTTCTTGGGACAAGTCTTTTTAAAATGTCCTTTTTGTCCACATAAAAAACAAATTCCCAAGCGTTGCCGAGTATTTCTAGGTTGTAAAACAGGTTGAAGGGCAGCGGCCAAAGCTTTAGCTTGTGCCCGGGCATATACTACAGCCCTATCTTGTTCTGCTACTAGATCTGCCCTAGCACAGGCTTCCATCATTTGTACTAGCCCAGCCGTTTTTGGTAACGTTGAAAGTATTCGCTTACACACATCATTAGCATTTTGTACAGCCAGATCAAGCATTACAGCTGACTTTGCTTCGGTCGATAAGTTTGGTGATTTCTCTATTGCAGTTCTCAACCTATCCAAAAATGTAGAAAAAGATTCCGATGGCAGTTGCAGTATTTTAACATAAGGTGGGGATGCGGTCGCGGAAACCTGTAGTGCTTTTAATGCGACGGCAGCAAGAGATTGAGATTGCTGTAATATTCGTCGATCTAACCGAGCTTGTGCCCTAGGATGCACAAAAGCTCCTTGTCCCATCAACATATCGATTGTCGCAAATTTCAATGGGTCCCCATCTTGCAAGTCCAAATTTTTCATTACTGCAAGTTCACAACGTTTTCTCCAATCATCTTTAAAAACTAATTTTTGCATGGGTGACAAAATTAACGATACCAACGTTTCTATATCAAAAGGAGTGAGAATATTTTGCGAAAATACCACATCAATCAAGTTTCTTACATATGTATTATCCAAACCATATTGCATTATTGCTTTTTGCAGTCGATCTAATAACTGCCAATCGAACTGCTGCCATTCTCGCACCTCCGCTCCTGCAGCGTTATGATGAAGGTGCACAGGAAAAGCCTTTAATGGACCTAAGAATTCGCCTTCAATAGCTGCATCCCGTATTATTCCATGCCATTTCTGACCAGCGTCCACAGTCTGTGTTTTTTCGTCTTGCATACTTGTACTCTTAAAACCTGTTACTGATTGTCGTTGCAGTTGTTGATATAGATTCTGTAACAGTCCTGATTGTTGTCTCATCACCTCCTGCAGCCTCGTACCCAACTGCCCGAGAGCAATTTTTTGCCTATCACCTTCTAACTGTAATGCAGAAGCTTGCCTTTTTAATTCCTCCTCCTCACGCTTTATCTGCCGGAGTTCCTCTAACGGCGAATTTTCTTGCTCCATTATTTCATTTTCACTGATTGGAGGTGCAGTAAGGGCTGCAGACTCCATACCCGCCTCTGCACCAGTTTCTTCAGGGGAAAAATAATCAGGCGGCAATGGGATTTCAAAAATAGACTTAGCATCTCTTACATTTGCTGGCAGAACCACAGGATCAGGTGAAGAAATAGAAGCCTGCTCACTCTTTTTGGCTTTTTCTCGGAATGAATATCCTAATGCTCGTTCTGCAGCCTCCATAATTTCAGACTCAACGCGAGTCTTTTTCATCAACTGATTTATTAAATACCATACATGACTAAGGGTTACTGCTTCCTTATTTCCAACTTGCACGGATTCCCATAGATCCTTTCCTAAAGCCTGCCAGCAGTCTTCCTTAAAAACCTCATCCATCGTTGTTAAAATGTTCCTTCTCTGTCCCCATTGCAACAAGTCCAAAGCTCCCTTTTCCTTCAGAGCTATTTCATGCTTCTCTGCCAGAGATAACAATATAGCTAAAACAGCTTTCACTTCTACTGATACAGTAGATCCCATTATGAAGCAAGCCGCTCACCTGGTACCAGTCAGTTTCCAGCGGCGCCCGTCGTTATCCCAGCCGTCTTATGACTAAGGCTGACTCAAAATATTCATAGTACAGTTTTCATTCTCCAACGTCGAATCACGTCGGGGTCACCAATTGTTGCATAATGACGCGAGACAGAGACTTCTTCAATATGAAGCAGGAATCATGTCTGTCTTTATTTGCTTGTTAGCAAAGTATTTATAATCAACTCGCGACCTTCGAGTACATTTTTGGTCTTTGTCCAAAGCACAATTACAGATAAACAGGATCTTAAAACAGGATACAAGATAAAGCCAGATTATATTCTAAATATATTACAAGCTCTATAATTAGCAAAATGTTCCTCCAAATTACGTTCCACCTTCTTTAATGATATTCTATTCCTTATTTATTGTTTCCTACTTATCGCCAAGCTCCTTATTCTTTGTACACAACTTTTCCGAAAGTCATAACTCAGCTTAATTACTGGATTTTGCCAAACCATAACTTTTCCATAAGTCATAATTCAGTTTAATCACTAGACTTTGCCAAATCCTTATCTACCACGTTGTAACATCGTTCAGTCATTTTACTTAATTGCAGAAAATCCCACAATTATTCTATTGGGTTTGTTCTTGGGGTTGATTGTTCTGAGACCCAAGTTGTAGATCCTGTTTCCTTGACGTGCAGAGATTCCTTATTATATGTGTTTGCTTTTATGGCTTTTATAGTAAAGACAGATACGCATTGTAGCGTAAACGCATACTTTGTTCCCGTCTCAGAAGAGCCCGATTCTCAGTGTTTGACTATTTCTGGGGGGGGATATGGCAGGTATTCTTACGCCCCAAATCTGGGTTTTTTGCATACTAGCTATAGAGGAAAGACCAAGGTTTACCAGTTGGCGAACGATGCAAACAAGAAGTTCCATTCGTAAGCGATTCCTATGCGTTTCCTCAAGACAATGTCCGTTTCAGGCAAGAGAAAAAGAACAGTATCCTAAAGTGTATTGCCTTTTGTGCAAGTACAATGAAGGAATAGTTAATCCTTTCCAAACTTGAAACTCAGTAAGCAGTTTAGCACATTACCAAATGTTACTAGTTATCTTGCTACGTCTGTTTTTACCCTAAGCTGGTATCTGTGCTCCGGGTTTTGGTTCTGTATTCCTAAGATTTACGGAGGACAGAGAATCAGGTGTATTGATTAAAATTACAGCTATTCCAATGCAGTGCTGACTAGAGGATTACTGCTGTCATTTATGTATTCATACAGTCCAGTTCTATATCAGCTACATTAGCATTGTTTGAACGGTCATGTTTTCCAGCCGCCTTAAAGATAGATCTCTCCACCACAATTAGTAGATATTATTAGCTTGTGGTTTTGCCATGTCTTTCTAATGTTGGTTCTCAATAAATCAAATAGACGGATGAGTTACACTGGGTCTCGAACAAAGAGTACAGCAGCCTCCCGGTACCCACGAGGCATCTGCAAGCAAAAAACCCTGAATTTATGTGGCTCTGCATCTCAACTTTGGGCGTATTCCTGCAGTAGTTGTTGCAGTGTTTTCAGGCACCCTCTAGTAATTCTGGACACCGCAGCACTGTGCTTATAAACATGGCCTTGTTTTGGGGGTTAATTTAAACACGTCTGCTTAGTGCTGTCTTGTCAGTGCATCCTCTGTTTCGGGCACCCTCTCCTGGTATTGTAATGCTGCCCTAAAATGAGAGGATAGATGCGGCTAGCATCAAAGGTCAAATACATACCTGTATGTATAAGGGGATAAGGAAGGAACGGCACCGCTGTTCTAGCGCTGAAAATTAACCAGGCAGATTAGCTTTCTAGTCTTTCAGCTGTGAACATTGCAGAAACAACTGGTAGAGTGGTGGATGTTTGGGAATGATGAATGTATGCTGTAATGGTGGAGAGGCCTTCAAAAATGCGTTACTCTCCTTTTAGTACGCTCTTGAAGGTAAATGTATGAAGAATCCATGCTGTGGTAATCTAAAGGATGTCCTTGTCCTTCCTCAACTTCAGGAGGTACGTGGCTGTCATTGCGAGCCTGGTGGTGTTCTAGCAGTGGCAGGGAGCGTGCGCCTTTCTATTTGTACACCAGTTGCACAGCAGCCTTTGAATTGCCTCTGCTCATGGGACACTTTGGATGATGTGTGAATTGTTTGTTAACGACATCAATGGTTGCATGGCTGATTCATGATGAGTAGCGTGCAGATACAGATCAATGAGTATGTGGAATCTCAGCAAGTTTTCAAATTTAATAAATATTTCCTAAAATATCGTAGCATTTTCAAGATTATCTTGAAGCAAATTCTGGCAACCAAGACCTTTTTTTTTTGTCACAGGTCTCCTAAATCGCACAAAGGCCTAGGACCTGCTTTCAGGTGACATTTCTACTACTGTTTTTAGTCCATATAGCATATGTAACACATTTAGTGTTTTGGCACTTTCATGGCTAAGATATCTGAACACAGTGCTTGGGCTTCCACAGAGAAACACTGTTCTAAAGACGATGCTGCTGACATTGTTGTTATTTGTCAGATGACTGATTTTTTTCACTTAAGTACAGGTGCACTTGGAAGTGTCTAGACTATCACTGTTCTTTCTTAGAAACTAAAGGACTCCATCTGGTACCTATTTGTAATACTAGCGATACACAGATTGGCTAAAGTTACCTTCGTATTTTGATGGTTGATTATTTATGAACACAAAACTGTAGTACAGACTTCCTGGTTTTGATACTTATGTAGCAGAGACAAACTATCTGAGGACTTCCCCTTGCACGGTCGTGTTCTATATCTGTAAGCCTTAGAGTAATTTGTGACAAAGTAGAAATGGGATTCTGGGGGGTTTTTTTAGTTGCACTGAATGTACCAAGAGAGAACGGTTTATGTATATGAGTAAATTTCCAGATTCACTCGACTATCAGAACATAAAGTTTTGATGTTCAGGTTTTATAATCTGTTTTCAGTGCTTTATGTTTTTGGTACAAGTGCTGTATTTGAAGTTCTGATCACCTTTATTTCTTCTAGAAGTCAAACTGAGCCACTAAGTGGAACATCAAAAGCAGTATGTAAAAACACAGTCTCACACTTTTTGCTGCACGCTGCACTTAAGGTAGTCTTGGATTAATTTTCCAAACATTAACTTAATAGATTTTCCAGTAAAACATAGTATATGTTGTAAATACAATGTATTTGATTCAGCATAGTAGAAACGGAGTAATGCCATCATTTGCACAGTTCTATCTAATGTGAATATTGGTGTTTGTGCCTAGTAATGCATTGTATTTCATACTGGATATGCTAGACTATTTCCTGAACGACTTTGTGTTGTACAGATAATGTACAATCGTTTTTAGATCACGTAGGTTCAAGGTTTGCACAACTGAACATGGTTTTTGAAAATGTTATCAAAAACCACTGAGAAACCATTATTGTTAAACATGGTACTGTTTCTTACTTTTGACTTGGGGGTTCAAACAAATACCAAAACCAACATGTCCCACACGTTTTGAGGACAGTTCTGTGCAGCTAAATGCTTCCTTTTCATGTCCTTAAAGACTTGGGTATTTGTTCCTGAAACTGTATAATTGAAGCGATATTGTTTGAGTGCATAACTGAGTGCATAACTGTCTTTAATAGATTGCTGTGAATTTAAATATCGTTGCTACACAAAGTGGTATTCTAAAGTTCTACATTTGACCTTTCCGCTTTATCAGATGAAGCAGTTCAGTTTAATAGTTTGTCTGCAAATGAAAATACGTAAAACCCAGTGTACAAATTTTGGCACAAGGTTAGAGCCTGGTGCATTTGTAAAGGGTAAAATCCCTGTCATTTTTCTTAACCTCCGCCTGCAGTACGTTTTTGGATCTGGGTGACTTCAGGGCTGGATGCTGCTTTAATTTCCCAAAGGCTAAGCTTTTCTTTAGGATACTGCCACTTTGAATTTACATTTGGAAAAGGGGCAGCGTTTTTCTTCAGGTTTGAAGACACTGTCGTTCTGCTGCTAAAACAGAAATAAGTAACACAAGGAAATACTTGGCTGATTAGTTTACAAACCACACTGAAAAGAAGTTTCCTGTAGTGATGCTTCCTTTTCAAATAAATATTTTTTAAAAATCCTTTTTAGCTGAAAATTGATAGCTTCCTTACCCCTTCGACTTTTAAGCAGCTGTGAGCATTTGACAAGGGTCCCTCTCTGAGATATTCTGGAGCAATAAGTTGATCTCCAGCGGGTTTGGTTAGTTTAGCTTCTTCTCCTTAACCACATAGGCACTCTTAAGCTGTCACAGGTTTGGACTTTGTTTTGAACAAATACCAACTACACTAGGTTGGAAATGGCTCTTTCAGTGACACTCGGAGGATATAGTGCAGACTGTCAGACTACAGTAGAGGTTAACTATTGCTCTGTTTTTGATTGTAGAACTTGAATGTGAGTTTAATTTTTTGTGAACAGATTGATGACTCTTCTGCATCTATTTCTCTGGCCCAGCTGACTAAGGTACATATATATTCCTAAAAAAAAGTGTTTGCTTTGTATTTTTAAATCTTATACTGTGATCTATAGCTGGAGAACTGTTGTCATGTGAACAAACCTTTAATTTAATTTTTAATAATTTAAAGTATTTCTTTTAACTTTAAAATGTGTGTATATTTTGATACTATCCTGGTAAAGAGTAGTTGCCAGTTTGGGAAGATAGAAGGGGGAGGACCTTATCAGCCGCAACGTAATGTTGCAGTATTACTCATCTTCAAGACACAAAGAAGCAGCACTTCAGAAGCTGTTTACCGTTTTTCATACTTTTCGTTCATTTTGCATTGGAAAGTAACACAATTTTCACAGAAGAATTTAATTGGCTGTAAGTGACGGACATTTCAGGGGGGTTTGCAAGAGCCAAAATAGAAGCGTTTCTGGAACACGGACAACTGCATGGCTATTTTTGAATTTCTAGGCGCTACAGTTATAGATCCATGCTTTGAATGCTGCACAATTTCATACACTGTAGTATATATACAGTGGACAACACAATCTAATTTGTTTGATTGCAGACTGTGTAAATTGTGTAAATGCACCTAATTGTTTACAGGAAAATACTGATGCGTATGGGTGGCATATTAGCAAACGTGACCTTCTGAAACTGTTGTAATGCCATGTTTTGCTATGGAACTGCTTGCATTTTTTGCTCAACAACATGTAACTTTGTCTGGGAAAGCACTAGGGATTGCACTTTGTGAAAAGGCGTAGTGCTAGCCAATTAAATTACTAGTCTTTAAAGTTACAAAGATTAGAGAAGGCAGGGCCTAATGCAGAGGAGCTAGTTCTTTCTTCTGAAAATAAAGGCTGGAGTTCCTTTCCCAGAAAGAAAAATCTCTTCCCACTGGTAACTTCTTCCCTCTCTCACTGCAGAAATTAAATTGTGGACATTTGGTAAGAAAAAAAAAATAGTTTGGAAGGTAGCCACCAGGAGAAATTGGTCTCTGTTAGCGCTGTCCCTAAACATGTCCTTGGTTCTGTAAACTCAGGTGAAGTTTTACTCTAAAATGTGAAAAACTGTCCAAGTGGTGTACACATTTAAGCTTTTGAGAAAATGTAAGTATTTCAGAAAAATAGAGGAACATAGGATAAAGCAGCTCCAAACGGTTCCTTACTCTAACCTCCTCAGTGCAGACTGGCTTAGCATGGAGGCAATGTGTTGTAAAAAGTTTTCTGTTTTATTATGCATTAAATGCCATCTTGAATTTTGGTCTATTCCTAGTAATGTCTTGTGGGTTTTGGATGTGTTTTGTAAACGGCTTGGGTTCAAACAAATTAGTCAAGTATCTGTAAAGTCTTCTGTAAATGTTAATGGAAATGACTTCATAGATGTCGATCTGGATTATGTTACAGTTGAGAAAAAGCTGTGTATATGAAACAGCCCTTTAACAAAATGCTGAAACAAGTTGGTTGCTTTTGTGAATGAATGCATCTAAAACCAAAACCATGAGTGGTTGATCTGAATGATAGGTGCTTGAGGGTCCAAATCATTTACAGTCACTCCCTTAGACCCTGCTTGTACCTGTACTAGAGTGTAATAAAAACATTTGAACAAATACTACTTTAAAAAAATCAGCTGGCTTCAATAATTTGAAGATCCAGTTCTGCGTAACATTTATATTACAATTTGTATGTTAAAAGGACACGGTCAACTGGAAAAAAACTGCAGGTTTTGCTTATTGTAGTTAACTTGCTTCCTATGAAGAAGTTAGTGGGGGGGAACATGAAGAGCCTAAGGTTTTGAGTGCCCAGGAATGCTCTTTTCAAGTAGGTTAACAGGCACATAAACAGCCTGTGATGATGTAAGGACTCCCCAGAACATCTTTTGGACAACTCTGTTTCATGTAAGCAGCTGTTTTCATGCAACCTCAGCTGGCGTTGTGCTGCTCTTTACAGGGTTGGGTGAGTGGTGTTCTCTTTGGCAGTGTGGGCTTAAATGTGTTTCTAATGTATGTGTCAAATAATTACCTGTTAAACAGAGTGCCAATCTGGCTGAAGCCAATGCTTCCGAAGAAGATAAAATAAAAGCTATGATACTACAGTCTTGCCAGGAATATGATCCAATCAAGTAAGTGTTGATAATGTCAAAGCTGTTCTTTGAAGATTATGGAAAGATTGTAGAGAAGTTTGTTTTAACGAGAGAGACACGTGCATACCTTTTTCTTCTTTGCCCCAAACCCTTTTAGTTACATGAAGAAACCCTGGGGTCCACCTCCACCATCATCTGCTTGCTTTCGTTGCGGAAAACCTGGCGACTGTATAAAGAACTGCCCAACAAATGGGGTAAGACTGTGGGGGACTTCTGGTGTTCCTTAGCTTTTCATTTTTTTACCTTGGCAGTTACGTAACAAATCCATGAATACTCATATTAAGAATTGTTTCTCTTGGGGTGAAAGACAGAGGTTCATAGGGCAATGTTGCAAAGCCCTTCAAAATCCAAGGGAAACCTGGCATTATAAATGTAAACTTTTCTTTTTTGTAGGTCATAGACATTAAGTATGTCCACAGATCTTGCTCTGTGAACTTTCATGCATATTTTTATATATTTCAATATTACTGGAAATGTTTCTGGTTTTAACTCTGTTTAATGACAGTTCACAGTTTTTAGTATTTCATGTAAAACCAAGATGTTTCTGTTGACCCCATCTATTGAATATTTGTGCTCTGAATTGCGCTTTGGAGGAGGAGCGGGTTTGTATCTCTTTTCTGAGGGGATGGTGAGCTAAGGGATATTTCACCCTTAAAGAACCTGAACTTAAGCCAAAGAATGGAATGAGTTCAAAACACTGCTCAAGCCTTTGGAACGTCCTGGCTATATTCATTTAGGAAAATAAGTATTTTAGTCGAGCAACCCTTATGCTGGGTAAAAGGAGAGGATTAAAGGCTTTTGCTGCTTAAAATAATCATTGAAATGTCATTTTAAGTGTGGGTCTTAAAAGGAGATATGTCTGCATTTCTTTTCTTAACAGGACAAAAATGTTGAGCCTGTTCCCAGAATTAAAGAGCACAGGAATTCCAAGGAGTTTCATGATGGAGGTGAAAGACCCCAATACAAAGGGTGCTATGCTGACAAACATACGCAATACCAACTATTAATGCGTAAGTATGGAATTAATTGGACTGGCCAAAAAGTGAGCGAGAGAAACCACGCGTGCATGTCTGAGTGGCTATGCAACCAAGTTGGCCAGCATCTGTAATTACGGGGCAGGAAGCACTGTCATTGTGCTTAACCATAGAATCTGGGATACTTTTGAATATTAAAATAGGGTGGTCCTGCTGTTCGTGCCCCTGGAAGTTGGTATTTGGCTGCCTGCCAGGTTAAACCACGACACTGGTAAGTAACTGTAACTTCAGAATTTCTTTAAAAAAATTACCTTCAGAGGAACTGAATGGGATTTCTTTCTTTTTCCTCTCCCCACTCCAAAAGGTCATCCAATGAGAGCCAGTCCAGTTCGCTCAGCAGGTGGCAGACCAGGCTAGGAAGTGTAAGTATTCTACAGAAATTCAATAGATGACTCCTTGTCACCTGTTAAAAGAGGCTGTATAACGCATAACTTATACAACAGCTGATTTATAATGAAGCAAGTATGCACAGATAGTTGTGGAGAATCCAAGTGGTAATTAATTTTTAAATGGCTTCATTTGAATTGGCTTTTACAAAGGGCATCTGTGCTTCCACTAAGGTTATTTAAAATAAAACTCCGGTACATGACTGAAAACAGGACTCTGAAAAATGAACGCTTTTTGAGGAAACCATAATTGCCTATAAAAATTAAAGATAATTAAAGGATCAGATGGAAAGCCACCTTTTCCATTACTGGCTGAATAGGGCTGAAGAAATTGATTTCCCAATAGGAATCAGCCTCCAACATTCTTTTTTTAACAACTTAGTTGATACTGAATGAGCAAATGGTTGGAAAAGTCAACACTGTTCTTTTATGACAATTTTGAATTTCTTCAATTTAGTCATCTCACATAGCCAAGACGCTTTCTCTCAGTTGGAGAGAGAGGAGTCTGTTTTACCTATTACTGCAGCGTCAAGCTAGTCCTTCCTTTCGCTATATGTTTGTTATAGACAGATTGTAAGAGTGCATTGTGTTTATAAAATCTTAAAGGTAAATCAAAAGAAAAACCAGGATCCATCCCACAGGTTGTCTGATATCTCCAATTCAGTCAGCAAGAAAACAACAATTCAGGGACAGGACCAGGCCAAATGAGCGTAGTCTCTAATGAACAGAAAGCAGGGAGAAAAATGCTTAAGTTGGCAGGATGCCATTGGCCTCCCTTATCTAGGGAGGAGTTTTACAGAGAACAACGGAGACTTAAAGAGGAGGAAGTATTTGGCTCAATGAAGTTGCCTTGTTTTTCACGTTTGTATTTCAACAGCATATCGGACTGCAGTTACACTAAAGTGTATCTGACATAAGGAAAAATGACAGTGTTTTTTCCAATAGAATTTTTCGTTGCAGATAGTAAGCATGCATAACTAAAACAAGACAAATGGAATTGAAAAATGTTATCAAATTCCTCAATTTGCAGTAGCATTATGTCAGCAGCTGAAAGAAGCTTTGACATAAGCGTATGGAGAGGAGAAAAAACCCAAACCAAATTTGGGAGGAAAAAAATTGGGGAGAATGACTGTTTTGAATTAACTTCATTTCTTTTTCTGTGTGTTGTGGTTTTTTCCAGGTCCAAGTCTCCTTATAGTGCTTCACCTTACTCTACAAGTTCGTCTACCTGCTCCACATCAAGATCAGGTTCTTCCCGCACTCGCTCCTACTCTCGCTCATTTAGTCCTTCCCATTCTCGTTCCTACTCGCGATTGCTGCCGTATCCAAGAAGAGGCAAAGGGAAGAGGCGTAACTATCGTTCTAGGTCAAGGTCACACGGTTATCAGCGTTCAAGGTCAAGGTCACCCCCATACAGAAGATGCCATTCACGGTCAAGGTCTCCAGTATTTAGAGGCCAGTCTCCCACTAAACAGACTATACCTCAAGGGGAAGGAGGAAGGGAGTATTTTAACAGATACAGAGAAGTTCCACCATATGATCTGAAAGCTTACTATGGCAGATCTCTTGACTTTAGAGATCCATTTGAAAAGGCAAGGTACCGGGAATGGGAAAGGAACTACAGAGAATGGCATGGAGAGTTTTACAAGGGCTATGCTGTTGGCGCTCAACCTCACCCTCCAGTAAACAGAGAGAACTTTTCTCCAGGTAGGTTTGGTCCACCTGGGACCAGACAAGAGAATTCACCATATGCTCAGGGACGTAGGGAGGATTATCCTGCTTGGCAGAGCCACCAAAATCACAATATAGCTGGAAATTACCCTGAAAAACCTTCTGAAAGAGAGAGCCATGGCATCAAGGATCCTACAAAATCAAAAGAGAAGGAGGTGAAAAATCCACTGGGAGATGGCCAAGGAAATAAGCATAAAAAGAGAAGAAAAAGGGATGAGGATGAAGGATTTCCCAATACTGAGTTGTTAGCAGGTGCGAGAAAACCAAGAGAGCCAGTTTCATCAGAAGACGTTAAAATGGACTCCCTGTTCATGGTCCCAAGCAGAGATGATGCCACCCCTGTGAGAGATGAGCCTATGGAAGGAGATTCTATTGTTTTCAAGCCGATGTCTGAAAAGGAGAAAAAAGAGAAGGATAAGCCAAAAGCAAAAATTGACAAGACAAAGCGGAAAGTAGAAGTGGCTGTTCCTCCTAAGACAGACAATATAATAAAACTAGCTAAAGCTTCCTCGAATGGAAATCTCCTCGAACGGAAGAGAGAAAGCAAGAAGAGAGAAGGGAAGAGAGAAAGCAAGGATTTAAAGAACCTGACTTGCTGCCCTGATATTGCTCATTTACATCAGTTATAGTGTTTGTGATTAAGTTTAGGGTTAGGGTTAGGGTTAGGGCTCAGTGTTACGGTGAGGGTTAGGTTTAGGGTTAGGGTTAACATTAGGGTTAGGGCTTATCATTAGGGTTATGGTTAGGGGCAGGGGTTAGGTTTAAGGTTAGGGTTAGGGTTAGGTTTAGGGTTAGGCTTAGGGTTATCGTTAGGGTTAGGGATAGGGTTGGGGTTAGGATTATGGTTTGGGTTTAGGGTTAGGGATCGGGTTAGGGTTTCATTTTAGGGTTAGGTTTAGGGTTAGGGTTAGGGCTTGGGGTTACGGTTAGGGTTAGGGTTAGTTTTAGGGGTAGGGTTAGGGTTTGGGTTAGGGTTTAGGGTTAGGGTTTAGGGTTAGAGTTAGGGCTGGGGTTCAGGCTTCGGTTCAGGGTTAGGGTTAGAGTTCGGGATATGGGTTAGGGTTAGGGTTAGAATTAGGGTTAGGGCTTATCATTAGGGTTATGGTTAGGGGTTGGGGTTAGGGTTAGGGTTAGGGTTAGGGTTAGG
Source organism: Calonectris borealis (assembly GCF_964195595.1). Lineage (NCBI taxonomy): Eukaryota > Metazoa > Chordata > Aves > Procellariiformes > Procellariidae > Calonectris > Calonectris borealis. The sequence continues at coordinate 41,382 of NW_027441536.1, forward strand.
GTTAGGGTTAGGCTTAGGGTTATCGTTAGGGTTAGGGAGAGGGTTGGGGTTAGGATTATGGTTTGGGTTTAGGGTTAGGGATCAGGTTAGGGATTCATTTTAGGGTTAGGGTTAGGGTTAGGGCTTAGGGTTATGGTTAGGTTTAGGGTTAGGGTTAGCGTTTGGGTTAGGGTTTAGGGTTAGGGTTTAGTTTTAAGGTTAGGGTTAGGGTAAAGGTTAGTGTTAGGTTTAAGGTTAGAGTTAGGGCTGGGGTTCAGGGTTAGGGTTAGAGTTTGGGATATGGGTTAGGGTTTGGGGTTAGGGTTAGCATTAGGGTTAGGGCTTATTAGGGTTAGGGTTAGGGTTAAGGTTAGAGTTAGGGCTGGGGTTCAGGTTTAGGGTTAGAGTTTGGGATACGGGTTAGGGTTTGGGGTTAGGGTTAGCATTAGGGTTAGGGCTTATCATTAGGGTTAGGGTTAAGGTTAGAGTTAGGGCTGGGCTTCAGGGTTAGGGTTAGAGTTTGGGATACGGATTAGGGTTTGGGGTTAGGGTTAGGGTTAGGGTTAGGGTTATGGTTGGGTTTATGCTTATGGGTTAGGATTTCAGTTTGGGTTAGGGTTAGCATTAAGTATTAGGATTAGGTTTAGGGTTAGGGTTGCAGTTTAGTTTTAGGGTTAGGTTTCGCCTTAGGGTTAGGGTGAGGTCTCACAGTTATGGTATTAGGTTTGTGATAGCGTTAGGGTTAGGGCTTAGTGTTATGGTTAGGGGTTACATTGGGTTTACGCTTATGGGTTAGGATTTCAGTTTGGGTTAGGGGTAGCATTAATTTTTAGGGTTAGGGTTTAGGTTTAGAGTTGCGGTTTAATTTTAGGATTAGGTTTCGCATTAGGTTTAGGGTGAGGTGTTATGGTTACGGTATTAGGTTTGGGGTAGCATTAGGGTTAGGGTTAGAGTTAGGGTTAGGGTCATTAGGGTTCAGGTTGGGGTTCAGGGTTAGGGTTAGGGTTCGGGATTACGGTTAGGGGTCGGGGTTAGGATTAGCATCAGGGTTAGGGCTTAAAATTAGGATTAGGGGTTAAGGTTAGGGTTATGGTTGGGGTTAAGGTTAGGGTTATGGTTGGGGTTAGGGTTAGGCCTAGGGTTATCGTTGGGGTTAGGATTATGGTTCAGGTTTAGTGTTAGGGATAGGGTTATGGTTTCGTTTTAGGGTTAGGGTTAGCGTTAGGGTTAGGGCGTAGGGTTACAGTTAGGGATAGGCTTAGCGTTAGGGTTAGGGTTTGGGTTAGGGGATAGGGTTAGGGTTAAGTTTTAGGGTTAGGGGTAGGGGTAGGGGTAGGGTTGTGGTGATGTCTTAAGATTACGGTTTGAGGTTGAGTTAGCATTAGGGTTACGGTTAGAATTAGGGGTTCGGTGTTATGTGAGGGTTAGTTTTATGGTTCCGTTTAGGTTTAACGTTAGGGTTATGCCAAAGTGTTAGTGTTACGGTTTGATGTTAGGGTTAGGGTTACGGTTTGGGGTTAGGGTTAGCGTTAGGATTTTGTTTTAGGGTGAGGTTTCGCCTTAGGGTTAGGGTTAGGGCTAGGGTTAGCTTTATGATTCAGGTTAGGCTTAAGGTTAGGTTACGGTTAGGGTTAAGTGTTCGGTTTAGGGTTAAGTGTTAGGCTTAGGGTTAGGGTTAAGTGTTAGGTTTAGGGGTAGGGTTAGGGTTAAGGTTAGAGTTAGGGTTAGGATTAGAGTTAAGGGTTAGAGTTAGGATTCAGTGTTAGGGTTAGGGTGAGGTCTTAATGTTACGCTTAGGGTTTACAGGTAGCGTTAGGGTTAGGTTTAGGGTTAGTGTTAGCGTTAAGGTTAGGGTTAGGGTTTAAGATTGGGTTCAGGGTTAGAGATAGGGTTCGGTATTGGGGTTAGCGTTAGTATAAGGGTGAGGTCTTAGTGTTACAGTTAGGGTTTACGGGTAGCATTAGGGTTAGGGTTAGAGTTAGGGTTAGGGTCATTACGTTAAGGTTAGGGTTGGGGTTCAGGGTAAGGGTTAGGGTTTGGGATTAGGGTTAGGGTTCGGGGTTAGGGTTAACATTAGGGTTAGAGCTTTATGATTCAGGTTAGGCTTAAGGTTAGGTTAGGGTTAGGGTTAAGTGTTCAATTTAGGGTTAAGTGTTAGGGTTAGGGTTAAGGTTAGAGTTAGGCTTAGGACTGGAGTTAAGGGTTAGAGTTAGGGTCCAGTGTTAGGTTTAGGGTGAGGTCTTAATGTTACGCTTAGGGTTTCCGGGTAGCATTAGGGTTAGGTTTAGGGTTAGTGTTAGGGTTAAGTTTAGGGTTAGGGTTTAGGGTTAGGATTGGGGTTCAGGGTTAGAGTTAGGGTTCGGTATTGGGGTTAGAGTTAGTATTAGCGTGAGGTCGTAGTGTTATGCGTAGGGTTTACGGGTAGCATTAGGGTTAGGTTTAGGGGTTAGGGTTAGGTTGGGGTTCAGGGTTAGGGTTAGGGTTCAGGATTAGGGCTAGAGTTCGGGGTTAGGGTTAGCATTAGGGTTAGGGGTTAACGTTAGGCTTAGGCGTTAAGGTTAGGGTTATGGTTAGGGGTTAGGTTTAGGGTTAAGGTTAGGGTTATGTTTAGGGTTAGGGTTAGGCTTAGGGTTAGCATTAGTTTTACGGTTGGGTTTAGGATGGTTCGGGTTTAGGGTTAGGGATAGGGTTAGGGTTAGAGTTAGGGTTAGGTTTACGGTTAGGGTTAGCATTTGGGTTAGGGTTCGGGTTAGGGTTGGGGTTCAGGTTTAGGGTTAGGTTTCGGTGTTAGGCTTAGGGTAAGGGTGAGGTCTTAGTGTTATGCATAGGGTTTACGGGTAGCGTTAGGGGTTCGAGTTAGGGTGAGGGTTTGGTGTTAGTGTTAGGATTGGGGTTCTTATTCTTGATCCTCTCTCCCTCTCTTTCTCTCTCTCGTTTTAATTACAAATTATTATTATTTATTATTATTATTATTATTATTATTATTGGTGTTATTATTGTTATTATTACTATTATTATTATTATTGGTGTTATTATTGTTGTTGTTATTATTATTGTTATTATTGTTATTATTGTTATTATTGGTGTTATTATTGGTAATATTATGGTATTATTGGTGTTACTATTATTACTGTTACTAGGATTACTATTATTGCTATTATTATTTTATTTCAAGTATTAAACTCTTCTTATCTCTACCCGTGAGTTTTCTTGCTTTTGCTCTTCTGATTCTCTCCCCCATCCCATTGCTGGAGGGAGGGCGAGTGAGCGGCTGTGTGGTGCTTAGTTGCCGACTGGGGTTAAACCATGACAGGGGTCCACCACAAAGATGGTTGCCATTCTGTCACATCCTCTGAGCTAAAACTGGCTCATCCTGGGACATGGTGCCCCCCACGCATGCAACCTGCAGTCCAGAAGTACCCCTGAAAAGACCTCGACGGCCTGCATTAACACACCGGCATGCACTTCAGATGTAAACACTGCCAAGTCATCTCTTATTTGCAACAGATACAGAGGACCAAATTCTGCAAATCTAGCCTTACTTCTACTGAAACTTTCCTTACAGACAGCTCATCTTCTCTTTTTGTAAACTGTAGTGAAGACCTGTTCTAGCGCAAAGGCTTGAACCCCGCCTACGGTGAAGAAGCCCCAGTTTTCTTTCCTCACTGCTGTCTTGCTTCCCAAAAATCAATCAATACCAAAAGCTCTGTGTGAACATTGCATAAAAAAGCCAATTGCAAATGCTTTTACTTGCTACTAGTTTTGTCAGGGAAGGAACTAGCTTCTCCTGCTAGTTTTGCTACAGTTTCATGACCTTTAAAGACGCCACTTCTTACCTTTGCTACGCCAATACAGCCTCACAGCTCAGCAAAATCATACTGCAGGTAGGAAACCTTCACCATACAAAGACAGGCACGCTACAGGAATACGTCACTCTCAAAGAACAGACTCTTGCAACCACTCCTCCCTTTGCTTAGCAAAGTTTAGGGCGTGTTAGAAAACAACAACAACAACAACAACAAAGCAGGGTTCTCTCTCACATTTTACGGAGCCCATGATATCAGCTGTTCAACATTAAGTCCAACTCCAGCCTGAACCCCAGAATAAGAAATGCCATCTTAAAATTTCTGGAAAAAGGGAGGGCTTTGAAGCGGCAAGACCAGAGAACGTTCACAAAAGCACCGTCATGGAAGTACACATCCCTTATCACAGACCAACTGCACGGTGACCTAAGTGAGTGACGTTGTCTGCTCATTTGCAGCTCAGGGTCTCTTTTTTCATTAGCGCCGAGCATGTAGGTTGGAATTGGAGCTGAGAAGAAAACCATATGCAGTCAGTCTGGTCTCGTTCAAGTTCACATTTACTAGGAATCACAGCAGGTCCCATCTGTCTCTCCAGACCCCACCACCACTTCTGTGCAGCGTCCCGAGGAGCAATAAGCGCAGAACAAGAAACCTTCCTTCAAAATAAGGCCCACAGCCTGCTCTTTCAACAGGACGCACAGAGCACCAGCTGAGAACAACCTCTGCTTTAACTATGCCTAGCTCCGCTGCCTACGTAAGGAGACCAGCTCCTAAATGATCCCTAGCCCTAAAACCACAGATCTTCCCTAGGGCAATGCTAAGGAAATACCAGAGCCCAGGGACACCTGGTCACTCAGCTTCAGTTGACGGGGAGAAGGACAGTGGACTAGAAAGAGAAAAATATGATGAGAGAAAAGATAGAGGAGCTGAGAGAGAAAGAAAGGTATGGGGAAAAGGCTAGAGAGCTGGAGAAATCAAGAGAAATAGGGATGAGGAGCCCTGCAGAGAGATGGAGGAAGAAAAAGTAGGGTCAAGGAGCAGGACAGAGAGGCAGAGATGGGCGTGGGGAAGGAGAGGAAGAAGGAAGGGGGGGCTAGGGAAAGACAGGGACAGGGAGCAGGACGTCCAGATGGAGAAAGAGAAGGAAGGACAGGGAGCAGGACAAAGGGACTGAGAAATAAAGAGAGGGTCAGATCCTGATGGAGACCAAGAAGGGGGGAAAAAGCCAGCAACGGGCTGGAGGACAGAGACAGGGGAAGAGGAAAAGAGGACCGAGAAGCAGAAAAGAGGAAGAGAGAACAAATAAAAGGGAGAGCCAGCTGGACGGGGCAGGGGAGTACAACAAGAAACGATGGGACAGGCAGCGGGACAGAGAAATAAAGACAGAAACGATGGGGACAGGAAGCAGGGCAGAGGGACAGCGAGAGGAAAAAAGGGGCAGGGAGCAGGACAGAGGTGGAAAAAGAAGCAGCAGGAACAGAGGGGGAGAGAGAAGAAAAAGAAAGGTAGGAAGAAGGATGGGAGGCAGAGAGGGAAAGACAAGGAAAGGGAGTAGGACACAGATTGTCAGGGAAAGACAAGGACAGGGAGCAGGACAGGGCGATACAGAGAGAGAAGAAAGGCACAGGGAGGCAGGACAAAGGGAAAGACAGGCAAAACTAAGGGACGGGGAGCAGGACACAGAAGGAGGTAAAAGAGCCTGGGCTGGGCAGCAGGACAGAGAGATGGAAGGAAAAAACAGCACTGGGCTGCAGGACAGAGATGGAGTGAGAAATAGCCGCGGCAGGGAGCAGGACAAAGTGAGGGCGGGGGGAACCTGAAAAGGGAGTAGGACAGAAAAATAGGGTGGGGGAGAGACAGGGAGCGTGAGAGAGAAGCAGAGAGAGACTTAGAGGGCGAGGGAGCAGGGCAGAGAGATGGAGCAAGAAGGGGAACAGAGATGGGCCGCAGAACAAAGGGAAGGAGAGACAAGAACGGGGAACAGGGAGCAAGACAAAGGGACAGGAGAGGAAAAAAACAGTGACGGGTGCAGGACCGAGATGGAGGAATTTAAAAGAAGAGGCCAGAATGACAGCGAGAGAAAAAAGGAAGAGGGGGCAGGACACCACTGGAGGACAAAACCAGCTGTGATGGGCAGTGGGACAGAGAGACGAAGAAAGGAGAACTAGAGAGCGAGAGAGAGAGGAAAGAAGGCACAGCCAGCTGGACAGGGGGGTTTAGTGAGAAAGGGTGAGGCAGGGAATGGGACAGAGAGAAAGAGAGAAAAGAGAAAAAGGACAAAAGGACAGCAAGAGAAAAAAGAGGACAGGGATCTGGACAAAGATGGAGAAAGAAGCAGCAGGAAAAGAGGAAGAGAGGCAGAAAGAGGGAGAGGGAGGCAGGAAGAGAGAGAGAACTAAGGGCTAGGGGCAGGATAGAGATCGCAAGAAAACCTGCGGTGGGCAGAAGAAAGGAGAGGGAGGAAAAAGGAATAGGGGCAGGGAGAAGGACAGAGTGACAGACAAGAATAACAACAAAGAGAAAGAGAGAAACAGGGACAGTGAGCAGCACAGAGGGATGGGGAAAGAAAGAGAGGTCTCAGGAGCCCTGCAGAGAGATGGAGGAAGCGGGGAGGGGAAGGGTCAGGGAGCAGCAGGGAGAGACAGAAGAGAGATGAACAGGAAGAAGGACAGGGACAGTGGGATACAGCATGGAAAACCGCAGTGACAGTGAGCAGGGCGGGGGGGGAGGCAGAGAGAGAGAGAAGCAGAAGGAGGGAGAAGGGAAGACAAGGACAGGGAGCGGGACATACAGGCAGAGAGAGACAAAGCAGGACAGGGAACAGGCCAGAGAGACTGTGAAAAACAGAGCGGGATGCAGACCAGGACAAAGAGACAGAGAAGAAACAACAGCAATGTGCTGCAGGGCAGAGACAGAGGAAGGCAAAAAGAGGGACAGGGAGCAGGAGGGAGGGGCAGCAAGAAAAAGACAGGGGCAGGTAGAGCGACAGGGAAAGAGGGACTTGGAGAAGAGAGGACGGGGAGCAGAACACAGCAACAGAAGAAGAGAGGTATGGGGAAGTGAAAAAAATGACACAGAGGGAAATGGGAGGGGGGGGGCTGGGAGGGACTGCGATGCAGAAGAGGGGTGACACGGCCCCGAGGGGCTGGGACTCACCGCAGCTCCCGCTCTCTGCACTGCCAGGCAAATGTTACAGTTCAAGCACTTCTTTCTCTGTCCGTCTGTCCTTTTCTCCCTTCCTCTTCGGTAGCTCCACCTGCGTGCCTGTCCTCACCTCAGCTGGGCCGCAGCTGGAGCAGAGCCCGCACCTCCCAAGACCAACATGGCTGCCCAGCAGCCCCGTGCCCCAGGCCTACAGCTCCCGGCATGCCCCGGGAACAACATGGCCGCCCGGCAGCCCGTGCCCCCGGCCTACAGCTCCCAGCATGCCATGGGGCGCGGCTTCCTGCTGCCTGGCCTGAGAGGCGGCTCAGGGCCACGCCAGGGCTGGGGCGCTGCTTCCTGGATCCCGTGGCAGCGATGGGCACAGGGACAGGCTGCCAGATCCCGGGGCCAGGTACGTGTGCGGGCTGTCAGGGTCACCCCTGCCTGGTTTTTCCCAGCGAAGCCCCAGGAGGTGCCGAGGCTGCAGCCCTGGGGCCGAGGCTCCAGGAGCCGGGCATTTCTGCGGGCGCTGCTCCCTGCCAGGCCCCACCGCCAGCTGCCGGCTGCCTGGGGCTTCTCCCCGTTGTCTCCAACTCTGCTTTCCGCCCGCGCCGGGGGCTCCGCAGGACATCTTGCCCACTCCCCGCCACCGTGCTGACCCACGTCTGCAGCTCGTCTGTGGTGTCCACGTCAGACAGCTCATTTGGGGGTGGCAGGTCTCTCCTGAAGCACCCTGGGAACGGGGACAGAGCAAACCCCATCCCTCCCTTCCGATCTTTGTCCCCAGGGAGACCCAGTGGAGATGGACCGTGTGCTGGAGAGCGTCCCGCAGGGAGGTGACAGCCGTTGGCAGAGAGGTGCTGAGAGCCACCTGACAGCAAAGGCGTCCAGTGGCCGCAGAGCAGCCCAGGTGAGCTGTGAGTTCCCCCGTGAGAGACCCTGCTCCCAGGGAGCACCTCCCCATAGAGCAAAGGCCGTATCCAGCCAGCTGGTGCTGGGTACGGCTACCCCAAGGGGTCTTCGCAGGGGGGACGGGGTCACCTGCCTGGTGGCTCTGACACAGACATGATGAGCTGAAGCCCTGTGGCCATGGCTGGCCGGTTCAAAGTCTCCGAGTGCCTCCGCCTTTCTCCCCAGGAGTGTCCAGCCTGGGCACTTTTTCAGGGCGTGACGGATGATGTGAAGATGGATGCTGGTGCTGTCCTGGTGGATCTTCCACTTGGGCACGGTGGGCACCCCCACTTCAGAGTTGTGGTGTCTGAGATCTGGGGCCACCTGAAGAGAGAGACCTCCAGGGAGTTTGTGTTCAATGTTTTGATATCTTGGGGCTACAATGTGCTAGGGATATGGGGCGCTAGGGTTCCAGCGTGCTAGGGTTATGGGGTTTGAGGGTTATGGGAGTTTACGCGACTTAGGATTAAAGCATGTTATTGTTATGGTCAGGATCTGGGTTTGCAAGCGCTGGGTTCCTGGGGTTGGGTTGGTTTTGCCTTATGTTGTGTTCTGGGTGGTCTTTTTTTTGGAAAGTCCTTTTGTAGCTTGCTTGCATTTTTAGGGTTTGGATAGGGGTCTTTGGTTTTTGTGTGACGTGTCTTCTGCTTGTTTTTTTGCTGTCCTTGTGGTTTGTGTTGCATTTTCTGTCTTGTAACCACCGTTTGTGGTCTAATCTGTGTGATCGGGCCGGGCAGTGTCACTTCTGTTGTGGTCCAGCTCATTTCCACTGAGTCACTAGGGAGGTGGTTAGGTATGGAGGGCTTGCAGTTTGCGGAGAATGACTGCCAGACGACCGACAGCCACTTCTGGGGTGTGGGAGGAGTTCGGGTCCATAGGTAATGACTGCCGGAGGACTAAGTGTACTTCTGAATTTGTGTGGACTCCCAGAGTAATGGTGGGATGACACCAGCGGCACAGAAGGACAAGGGCTTCCCCAAGGGTACATGGCTTGTTGGTTATTGCTTTTGAGTAAGCAACTGAGTAATTTTGAGTAAGTCTTGTGAGGGGTAGTGGACTCAAGGGGAGACCTTGTGTTCCTCATCAGTGCCTCAGGGGTTTCCTGTCATTTTTTGTTTGTTTGCTTTTTGTTTGCTGTGCTGAATTTAAAAGGCTTATTGTAGCTCTTTGGATTTTTGTCCTTAAAGGAAGTCTCTAGGATTTCTACCCAGGAGCGAGATGTCCAGAAGGGACTGTCCTTGTACACTGATGTCAGCCTTCCGCCTAGAGCACTGTCTGGTGGTGGTGTATTTTAATGGTAAGGTAACTCAAATGCATCTTAAATATACAAGCTTTGCCGTTGTTCCTGCTATGCCTGGGGGACGATTCTCAGCAGCTCATAAACAGTGTGTTCTGCTGTGCTTTACCCGTTAGAAATAATCTGTCACCAGAAATGTCTTCCTTAGTGCCTGCACAGAGCAAGAACCTCCAGTAGCAAGGGCATGCTGACCCTTGGGCAGCTTCAAAGCGACGGATAAATGTAAATAGGTTAAAAATCCAGTCCTATGGTAGCAGTGTGGGCGTCAAAGTTCACCTGACTCTCCACGCTGACTCAGCCTGTCACAATGTTTTGCGGGTAAGGGTGGATGAAGTCAGTATAAGCAGGTGTTGTAACTGGCCAGGCAGTTCATCTAAAGAAACGAAACGTTACCTTTGCTTGGAGTGCCATGCCTTTAGATATGGGGGTGTATTGCCTTTCCTTCCCTGGTGTGAGCACAGAGAACTGAGAGGTGTTTCCATCGGGGGGAGGGAAAGCCATCCAACAGTCATCACAAGCCTCAGGGCATGTGGTCCTTGATGGAGGCGTAAGTGCTTGGGACAGTTTTATTTCTAAGCCCTAAGCCCTAAGCCTAACCCTAAAACGAAACCCTAAGCCTATCCCTAACCCTAAACCCGAACCATAATCCTAACCCCGACCCTAACCCTAACCCTAACAATACCCTAAGCCTAACCCTAACCCTAGCCCCTAACCCTAACATTAAGATAAGGCAAGGAAGCAGGACACGGCGATAGAAAAAAGAGAAGGAGAGGGAGCAGGAGAAAGAGATGGAGAGAAAGGAAAAAATAGCAGCAGGCTATAGGACAGACAGGGAGGAATTAGAAACTACAGACAGGGAGAGAGACAGAGAAAGAGAAAGCAAAAAATAGTGATGGGCTAAAGGCAGAGAGGGAGGAGTTAAAAAATGGGGGCAGGAGACTGGTCTGTGGCCATAAACATAAATGGTCATTGGCTTCTTTGACTGAACTTTCCATGAATGCCACAAGATACACTCAAGCACCCTGAGATGTCCCCTCCCTTTGCCGGCCCTGCACCGCGGGCAGCCGAGCGCCACACGGCCAAGCCCGCTGCATCTGCCCCAGGCTGTCTTGCCCTGGCTGGCTGCTGACAGGAGGGGACACCAGGTGGTGACCGTCTGGGGGGTGACAGGAGGGACACCAGGTGGTGACAGCCTGGGGGGTGACAGGAGGGACATCAGGTGGTGACAGCCTGGGGGGTGACAGGACACCAGGCGGTGATGGGCCCGGGCGGTGACAGGAGGGACACCGGGCAGTGACAGGCCTGGGGGGTGACAGGAGGGACATCAGGTGGTGACAGCCTAGGGGGGTGACAGGAGGGACACTGGGCAGGGACAGGCCTGGGGGGTGACAGGAGGGACACCAGGCAGTGACAGGCCTGGGGGGTGGCAGGACACCGGGTGGTGACAGGCCAGGGGACAGCAGGGAGACCAGCGGCCCGGGGTGGTGACAGGCCCGGGGCTGACGGGCCCCCCCTCCCCTCGGGGGCGCTTGGTGTTAGGATGAAGAGCACGGGGCCGCCACGCCCACGTGACGCGGGCCTTTTGTCATAATGCGCTGGGTCACGTGAGGCGCGGGGGGTGGGTGCAGTGTGCCGTTGCGTGTGCACAGTGACACGCTTGCAGCGGCCCATACGGTTGTCGGCCAGGAAGGCCATGGCGGAGCGCCGCAGCCTCTGAGCGCCACTGGCCCGCTCGAGCTCAGCCCGCGCTGCTTGCCCTGGCCTCCTCGGTGGAGGAGGAAACGCCGCGGGCCCTCACCTGGCACAGCGGCCGCGACGCTGTCTGCCGCGGTAGACGCCATCACGGAGCAGGCACCTCCTGGCCCCAACCACGTCGTGCGTCCACTACAAGTTCGCCTCCAAGCTGAACCATGACATGGTCACCTTCAACGGCCTCCACATCTCCCGGTGTGACCTCAAGCACCAGATCATGGGCCGCGAGGAGCTGAAGGCGGCCAGCTGCGACCTGCAGATCACCAACGCCCAGACCAAAGAAGGTGCGCGGGGGCGGCGGGTGCGGGGCCTCGGGCACCGCCCGGCTGGCGGCGTCGCAGACCACCCTGCGTCGGCCGTGGCCTGTGGGAGCCGCGCTCTGCTCTTTGTGGGTCATCCCCACGTAGCGTGAGTCAGGCTGGGGCCTATGCCGCCAGCATGCGGCGGGACCGGGAGGGCAAGCGGCGCTGGGCATTAAGTGGGGTGGGAAGCCATAATGCGATTCGGCCACCATCGGTAGCTGTGACTTGTGTTGGGGGCCTCACAGAGCTGTTCTTCTGTAGTTGCTGTTGTGACAACTACCTTCAGATCTGTGTTGTAGACATGGAGCTAGGCGTAGAAGAGTACGTGGTTGATGTGTGACATACGGCGCTTACAAAAGCTTTGGTTTCCTGGAATTCTTCTAGGTAAAATGAGAAGGAAATGTGGGAGCATATCTTCTAATAACCAACTTGCCAGATTTCTTTGAAATGTGGTGGAGAAAGCTGAAAGTGATAGAATTAAAAGAGATGGCTAATTTGAAGAAAAGAAACCACCTGGATTTGGTGAATTTCGTGACTTAATTTTGACTTCAACTTGTTTTACTCCACTGCATTGGAAAATGGGTTTTGCGGCTGTTGCAGAAACTGCCCACTAGCAACATTTTGGATCAGGAGCGTATCTGTGAGTTAAAATCTGTGCAGACCCTTGAAAGCCGTCTTGCGCATGAGTGTTCTCCGTATCTAAATTATACTTTGGAATTTCTTGTTAATATAACTTCTTTTCCACACCAAAGACATGGTCATTCAGATGCTATTGAGCATCATTTCATCATTCGTTTCTAACGGTGGTTTTTTTTCCTGTACTACATGTTAACCGTATCAGGGCAGTACTGAAGTTTTATGGCAGAACGTTTATGGTGGATATACGTAAGAAATGTTCTTAGAGACATCATAAATTCTTTTAAATCTAACAAATGGTGCTTGATTCTTAGAGATGATAATGGTTTCGTATTACTTAGTAGGATATTTCAGTTTGGTAATCTGCCATCTCGATAAGTTTGAATGTGATTAAAGACTTTGGGATGTGACTTTTCAGAAATAAAAAGACTTGTAAAGTGTTTTCATTCCTTAAACATAACATTACATTTTTTTTTTTTCCCCCTGTGGTTCTGTGACACTCTTACAACAGGCTTTTCTTTAAAATGTGTACTAGCGTTTTTTTTCTTCTTCCTGTTTCATGTGTTAAAACTTAAAGAGAGTAGTATGTACACTGCGGTAACTGTAACTTCAGCCCTAGCCTTTAAAGTGGTTGGACCTAAAGCTTGCTGTTTATCTGCAGATACTTAAACTATTTTCAGGAGAGTGTCTGTGAAGAGCCTTAACAGCACAACGTTAGGGGTCTTAGGGATGCCACCTGACAGGGCTTGACGAGGTATACAGTATCTTTGGTTTTCAGACCATTGTTCTGATTCGCTCTGCAAAGGTAAGGGCTTTGAATATTTAAAACTGTAGGCAGATTACAGGGGATGCCTGCTGATAGTGCTTTAAAATATTCAGTCCTATCCAGCTTGTGTAAGTACAATAGAAAAAGCATTCTCATGGAGAGATCTTTGCATTTTAAGCTTACTCAGTCCAAGTGTCTCAGGTAGTTGGTTTTTTTTGTTTGGGCCTTATGTAAAAGGTCAGAAGGCTTTCCTCCTCTTCAGAAGACTAACAGGGTGTAAGCCAAGGCAAAGCATGGAGAGCTTCAGGCACACGCTGTTCCTGAAAGGCTTTTCAAGGCTGTCTTCCTAAGTAATTTCATTTGGGCCTCTCTGCTCTGCAAAAAGGGAATCGATCGAACGAATTCACATCCCTTTGGTTAATTCAAACTAGATGATTAGCTTAAGAGGGGAGATACCACTTGAGTTTGAGCCAATTCTGCCCTACTTGTGAAAGCAAGCTCAAAAAAACCCCAAAATGTCTGTGATCCAAATTCTAGCACTGCCAGTTCTGTTTCCATTTAAACGTAAAGCCCTGAGCAGCTGAGAAGTGTGGTTGTTGATGGATTAAGCTCCAAGAAACAGGCAGAGGCGGCAGGCTCTCTTCTGTGTTCTGTCAGGCTTGAGCACTGGCAGCACAGGTGACTGGTTTTCAGTTAACAGCTATGAAAGCAATGGCACAGAGTTCTCGTGCTTTAGCTAAGTGCCTGTTTGGTTGCAGGGCAAGCTAGTCAGACTTTAGAATCTGATTTAGGCAGGTGAGACTTTGCTGTGGTTTGTTTTTCTCCAAAGATCTATGGGTTTTGTAGCCTAACGGAAGCAAAAGCAACTTTAAGCTAGGTCAGGAAAGAACCTCGTGCATTAGCAGACTCTCCTTTAGTGACCTTTGAGTCCATTTTGCTGTTGGCATTCAAACTGTTTTAAAAAAAGGAAAAAGATTTTGCTGCTTGTGTTTGATTCTCAAACCCCAAGATTTCTTGAAATATACTGTTAGTGTGTTGAGACGATGAAAGCGTGATGTTACATATAAAATTTTGCTTTTGTATCTGTAAAGGGATTCTGCGAAGTGCTACATAATTACATATGAGCATGCATTCTTACGAATTGACTGATGTTTTTCTCTGTATTTATGTTGTTTTCAGAATACACAGATGAGAATGCCCTGATTCCTAAGAACTCATCGGTAATTGTTAGAAGAATCCCTGTTGGAGGAGTTAAAGCTACCGGCAAAACCGATGTTATGTAAGTATCCATAAAGCATTGTATTCTTTGTTAGGGGTTTCAGTGTGTTAACTTTTTTTATGGATATTAGTTTACAGAGGCGTTCTTTCTTGTTAAAGCTGCTGTTAATTTTTGTTGGCATGGGGTAGATTTTAATGTGTCTGTCCGAAAGTGGACTTACATTTTTAGGCCTGCTGGGACATGGGGTTCGAACTCCAACCATGGTAACTTTTAAGATTATTCTATTGGGTTTGTTCTTGGGGTTGATTGTTCTGAGACCCAAGTTGTAGATCCTGTTTCCTCGACGTGCAGAGATTCCTTATTATATGTGTTTGCTTTTATGGCTTTTATAGTAAAGACAGATACGCATTGTAGCGTAAACGCATACTTTGTTCCCGTCTCAGAAGAGCCTGATTCTCAGTGTTTGACTATTTCTGGCATTTGGGGGGGATATGGCAGGTATTCTTACGCCCCGAATCTGGGTTTTTTGCATACTAGCTATAGAGGAAAGACCAAGGTTTACCAGTTGGCGAACGATGCAAACAAGAAGTTCCATTCGTAAGCGATTCCTATGCGTTTCCTCAAGACAATGTCCGTTTCAGGCAAGAGAAAAAGAACAGTATCCTAAAGTGTATTGCCTTTTGTGCAAGTACGATGAAGGAATAGTTAATCCTTTCCAAACTTGAAACTCAGTAAGCAGTTTAGCACATTACCAAATGTTACTAGTTATCTTGCTACGTCTGTTTTTACCCTAAGCTGGTATCTGTGCTCCGGGTTTTGGTTCTGTATTCCTAAGATTTACGGAGGACAGAGAATCAGGTGTATTGATTAAAATTACAGCTATTCCAATGCAGTGCTGACTAGAGGATTACTGCTGTCATTTATGTATTCATACAGTCCAGTTCTATATCAGCTACATTAGCATTGTTTGAACGGTCATGTTTTCCAGCCGCCTTAAAGATAGGTCTCTCCGCCACAATTAGTAGATATTATTAGCTTGTGGTTTTGCCATGTCTTTCTAATGTTGGTTCTCAATAAATCAAGTAGACGGATGAGTTACACTGTGTCTCGAACAAAGAGTACAGCAGCCTCCCGGTACCCATGAGGCATCTGCAAGCAAAAAACCCTGAATTTATGTGGCTCTGCATCTCAACTTTGGGCGTATTCCTGCAGTAGTTGTTGCAGTGTTTTCAGGCACCCTCTAGTAATTCTGGACACCGCAGCACTGTGCTTATAAACATGGCCTTGTTTTGGGGGTTAATTTAAACACGTCTGCTTAGTGCTGTCTTGTCAGTGCATCCTCTGTTTCGGGCACCCTCTCCTGGTATTGTAATGCTGCCCTAAAATGAGAGGATAGATGCGGCTAGCATCAAAGGTCAGATACATACCTGTATGTATAAGGGGATAAGGAAGGAACGGCACCGCTGTTCTAGCGCTGAAAATTAACCAGGCAGATTAGCTTTCTAGTCTTTCAGCTGTGAACATTGCAGAAACAACTGGTAGAGTGGTGGATGTTTGGGAATGATGAATGTATGCTGTAATGGTGGAGAGGCCTTCAAAAATGCGTTACTCTCCTTTTAGTACGCTCTTGAAGGTAAATGTATGAAGAATCCATGCTGTGGTAATCTAAAGGATGTCCTTGTCCTTCCTCAACTTCAGGAGGTACGTGGCTGTCATTGCGAGCCTGGTGGTGTTCTAGCAGTGGCAGGGAGCATGCGCCTTTCTATTTGTACACCAGTTGCACAGCAGCCTTTGAATTGCCTCTGCTCATGGGATACTTTGGATGATGTGTGAATTGTTTGTTAACGTTATCAATGGTTGCATGGCTGATTCATGACGAGTAGCGTGCAGATACAGATCAATGAGTATGTGGAATCTCAGCAAGTTTTCAAATTTAATAAATATTTCCTAAAATATCGTAGCATTTTCAAGATTATCTTGAAGCTGGATAACTGTTGTCATGTGAACAAACCTTTAATTTAATTTTTAATAATTTAAAGTATTTCTTTTGACTTTAAAATGTGTGTATATTTTGATACTATCCTGGTAAAGAGTAGTTGCCAGTTTGGGAAGATAGAAGAGGGAGGACCTTATCAGCCGCAACGTAATGTTGCAGTATTACTCATCTTCAAGACACAAAGAAGAAGCACTTCAGAAGCTGTTTACCGTTTCTCATACTTTTCGTTCATTTTGCATTGGAAACTAACACAATTTTCACAGAAGAATTTAATTGGCTGTAAGTGACGGACATTTCAGGGGGGTTTGCAAGAGCCAAAATAGAAGCGTTTCTGGAACACGGACAACTGCATGGCTATTTTTGAATTTCTAGGTGCTACAGTTATAGATCCATGCTTTGAATGCTGCACAATTTCATACACTGTAGTATATATACAGTGGACAACACAATCTAATTTGTTTGATCGCAGACTGTGTAAATTGTGTAAATGCACCTAATTGTTTACAGGAAAATACTGATGTGTATGTGTGGCATATTAGCAAACGTGACCTTCTGAAACTGTTGTAATGCCATGTTTTGCTATGGAACTGCTTGCATTTTTTGCTCAACAACATGTAACTTTGTCTGGGAAAGCACTAGGGATTGCACTTTGTGAAAAGGCGTAGTGCTAGCCAATTAAATTACTAGTCTTTAAAGTTACAAAGATTAGAGAAGGCAGGGCCTAATGCAGAGGAGCTAGTCCTTTCTTCTGAAAATACAGGCTGGAGTTCCTTTCCCAGAAAGAAAAATCTCTTCCCACTGGTAACTTCTTCCCTCTCTCACTGCAGAAATTAAATTGTGGACATTTGGTAAGGAAAAAAAAAATAGTTTGGAAGGTAGCCACCAGGAGAAATTGGTCTCTGTTAGCGCTGTCCCTAAACATGTCCTTGGTTCTGTAAACTCAGGTGAAGTTTTACTCTAAAATGTGAAAAACTGTCCAAGTGGTGTACACATTTAAGCTTTTGAGAAAATGTAAGTATTTCAGAAAAATAGAGGAACATAAGATAAAGCAGCTCCAAACGGTTCCTTACTCTAACCTCCTCAGTGCAGACTGGCTTAGCATGGAGGCAATGTGTTGTAAAAAGTTTTCTGTTTTATTATGCATTAAATGCCATCTTGAATTTTGGTCTATTCCTAGTAATGTCTTGTGGGTTTTGGATGTGTTTTGTAAACGGCTTGGGTTCAAACAAATTAGTCAAGTATCTGTAAAGTCTTCTGTAAATGTTAATGGAAATGATTTCATAGATGTCGATCTGGATTATGTTACAGTTGAGAAAAAGCTGTGTATATGAAACAGCCCTTTAACAAAATGCTGAAACAAGTTGGTTGCTTTTGTGAATGAATGCATCTAAAACCAAAACCATGAGTGGTTGATCTGAATGATAGGTGCTTGAGGGTCCAAATCATTTACAGTCACTCCCTTAGACCCTGCTTGTATCTGTACTAGTGTGTAATAAAAACATTTGAACAAATACTACTTTAAAAAAATCAGCTGGCTTCAATAATTTGAAGATCCAGTTCTGCATAACATTTATATTACAATTTGTATGTTAAAAGGACACGGTCAACTGGAAAAAAACTGCAGGTTTTGCTTATTGTAGTTAACTTGCTTCCTATGAAGAAGTTAGTGGGGGGGAACATGAAGAGCCTAAGGTTTTGAGTGCCCAGGAATGCTCTTTTCAAGTAGGTTAACAGGCACATAAACAGCCTGTGATGACGTAAGGACTCCCCAGAACATCTTTTGGACAACTCTGTTTCATATGAGCAGCTGTTTTCATGCAACCTCAGCTGGCGTTGTGCTGCTCTTTACAGGGTTGGGTGAGTGGTGTTCTCTTTGGCAGTGTGGGCTTAAATGTGTTTCTAATGTATGTGTCAAATAATTACCTGTTAAACAGAGTGCCAATCTGGCTGAAGCCAATGCTTCCGAAGAAGATAAAATAAAAGCTATGATGCTACAGTCTTGCCAGGAATATGATCCAATCAAGTAAGTGTTGATAATGTCAAAGCTGTTCTTTGAAGATTATGGAAAGATTGTAGAGAAGTTTGTTTTAACGAGAGAGACACGTGCATACCTTTTTCTTCTTTGCCCCAAACCCTTTTAGTTACATGAAGAAACCCTGGGGTCCACCTCCACCATCATCTGCTTGCTTTCGTTGCGGAAAACCTGGCGACTGTATAAAGAACTGCCCAACAAATGGGGTAAGACTGTGGGGGACTTCTGGTGTTCCTTAGCTTTTCATTTTTTTACCTTGGCAGTTACGTAACAAATCCATGAATACTCATATTAAGAATTGTTTCTCTTGGGGTGAAAGACAGAGGTTCATATGGCAATGTTGCAAAGCCCTTCAAAATCCAAGGGAAACCTGGCATTATAAATGTAAACTTTTCTTTTTTGTAGGTCATAGACATTAAGTATGTCCACAGATCTTGCTCTGTGAACTTTCATGCATATTTTTATATATTTCAATATTACTGGAAATGTTTCTGGTTTTAACTCTGTTTAATGACAGTTCACAGTTTTTAGTATTTCATGTAAAACCAAGATGTTTCTGTTGACCCCATCTATTGAATATTTGTGCTCTGAATTGCGCTTTGGAGGAGGAGCGGGTTTGTATCTCTTTTCTGAGGGGATGGTGAGCTAAGGGATATTTCACCCTTAAAGAACCTGAACTTAAGCCAAAGAATGGAATGAGTTCAAAACACTGCTCAAGCCTTTGGAACATCCTGGCTATATTCATTTAGGAAAATAAGTATTTTAGTCGAGCAACCCTTATGCTAGGTAAAAGGAGAGGATTAAAGGCTTTTGCTGCTTAAAATAATCATTGAAATGTCATTTTAAGTGTGGGTCTTAAAAGGAGATATGTCTGCATTTCTTTTCTTAACAGGACAAAAATGTTGAGCCTGTTCCCAGAATTAAAGAGCACAGGAATTCCAAGGAGTTTCATGATGGAGGTGAAAGACCCCAATACAAAGGGTGCTATGCTGACAAACACTGGAAAATACGCAATACCAACTATTAATGCGTAAGTATGGAATTAATTGGACTGGCCAAAAAGTGAGCGAGAGAAACCACGCGTGCATGTCTGAGTGGCTATGCAACCAAGTTGGCCAGCATCTGTAATTACGGGGCAGGAAGCACTGTCATTGTGCTTAACCATAGAATCTGGGATACTTTTGAATATTAAAATAGGGTGGTCCTGCTGTTCGTGCCCCTGGAAGTTGGTTAAACGTGTGGTATGCTAAGAATCTGTATTTCTGCAAAACATTTCAGTAGTGTTTGCAGTGGAGTCGTTCTCTCTGAAAGCTCGTTTTGCTTTTGGTTTATGTTTCAAAGGCTTCTTGCAAAATTTAACAAGTAGCTGTTGGACTGAGATTTCCGCCCCCTCTGACTTTTATCAAATCCCATGTGTGAAACAGACTGAAGTTTTCCTGTTGCTATAAACTAAGAAAATACTGCTCTGTGCTGACAGGAGTGGCTGTTTTAAAATGCACTTGGTAGCACTTCTGTGTTTCTGTCATGGATCTCATTTTGTAGGAAACAGACTTCTTCCATTTATAAAATGTAGTTACTCGGAGACGAACTTTACCCTGAGCCTGCAATTTACATTTACCCTCTGGCAAAGGAGAGGTGGGATTCATTTCTCTCATAGAAAATGATATAGCCAACTCTGGTGACTTACTGTGGTCTGGAACAAACAGATAGTTCGGCATTTAATCCACATTCTTCTCCACGGGAGAGTTGGTTAAAACCTTCAGAACTCAAGCCTACTAATGGTTTTTTGAGATGTCTATCAGGTTCCCGTACAAAGACAACCAGCATTACCAAGTCTTCTGGGCCCCCAAGGACAAGCAATACCCACAACTGGTAAGTAACTGTAACTTCAGAATTTCTTTAAAAAAATTACCTTCAGAGGAACTGAATGGGATTTCTTTCTTTTTCCTCTCCCCACTCCAAAAGGTCATCCAATGAGAGCCAGTCCAGTTCGCTCAGCAGGTGGCAGACCAGGCTGGGAAGTGTAAGTATTCTACAGAAATTCAATAGATGACTCCTTGTCACCTGTTAAAAGAGGCTGTATAACGCATAACTTATACAACAGCTGATTTATAATGAAGCAAGTATGCACAGATAGTTGTGGAGAATCCAAGTGGTAATTAATTTTTAAATGGCTTCATTTGAATTGGCTTTTACAAAGGGCATCTGTGCTTCCACTAAGGTTATTTAAAATAAAACTCCGGTACATGACTGAAAACAGGACTCTGAGAAATGAACGCTTTTTGAGGAAACCATAATTGCCTATAAAAATTAAAGATAATTAAAGGATCAGATGGAAAGCCACCTTTTCCATTACTGGCTGAATAGGGCTGAAGAAATTGATTTCCCAATACGAATCAGCCTCCAACATTCTTTTTTTAACAACTTAGTTGATACTGCATGAGCAAATGGTTGGAAAAGTCAACACTGTTCTTTTATGACAATTTTGAATTTCTTCAATTTAGTCATCTCACATAGCCAAGACGCTTTCTCTCAGTTGGAGAGAGAGGAGTCTGTTTTACCTATTACTGCAGCGTCAAGCTAGTCCTTCCTTTCGCTATATGTTTGTTATAGACAGATTGTAAGAGTGCATTGTGTTTATAAAATCTTAAAGGTAAATCAAAAGAAAAACCAGGATCTGATATTTCCAATTCAGTCAGCAAGAAAACAACAATTCAGGGACAGGACCAGGCCAAATACCTCATGATGAGGCAACAACATAGGAAGCGTATGTGGAAGAAGTTAAAAGAAGTTCCAGAGAAGATTAGTTAATATCTGTGCAGTACTTGGAAGATCAGAAGTGTGATGTATTAAGTGTATCAAGGAGTGGCAGAGGAGCAGTGGGCACTTGGCCCACGGGAGATGGGAGTCTCTTTCAGGTGTGGGCAGCCTCCATCCACAGGTGCAAAGCTGAGTATAAGGAGAGAAGACTGAATGAACTGTTGGGGGTGAGGATGTGGAAGGCAAGTATGAGGATCAGGAAATGAGCGTAGTCTCTAATGAACAGAAAGCAGGGAGAAAAATGCTTAAGTTGGCAGGATGCCATTGGCCTCCCTTATCTAGGGAGGAGTTTTACAGAGAACAACGGAGACTTAAAGAGGAGGAAGTATTTGGCTCAATGAAGTTGCCTTGTTTTTCACGTTTGTATTTCAACAGCATATCGGACTGCAGTTACACTAAAGTGCATCTGACATAAGGAAAAATGACAGTGTTTTTTCCAATAGAATTTTTCGTTGCAGATAGTAAGCATGCATAACTAAAACAAGACAAATGGAATTGAAAAATGTTATCAAATTCCTCAATTTGCAGTAGCATTATGTCAGCAGCTGAAAGAAGCTTTGACATAAGCGTATGGAGAGGAGAAAAAACCCAAACCAAATTTGGAAGGAAAAAAATTGGGGAGAATGACTGTTTTGAATTAACTTCATTTCTTTTTTTGTGTGTTGTGGTTTTTTTCAGGTCCAAGTCTCCTTATAGTGCTTCACGTTACTCTACAAGTTCGTCTACCTGCTCCACATCAAGATCAGGTTCTTCCCACACTCGCTCCTGCTCTCGCTCATTTAGTCCTTCCCATTCTCGTTCCTACTCGCGATTGCTGCCGTATCCAAGAAGAGGCAAAGGGAAGAGGCGTAACTATCGTTCTAGGTCAAGGTCACACGGTTATCAGCGTTCAAGGTCAAGGTCACCCCCATGCAGAAGATGCCATTCACGGTCAAGGTCTCCAGTATTTAGAGGCCAGTCTCCCACTAAACAGACTATACCTCAAGGGGAAGGAGGAAGGGAGTATTTTAACAGATACAGAGAAGTTCCACCATATGATCTGAAAGCTTACTATGGCAGATCACTTGACTGTAGAGATCCATTTGAAAAGACAAGGTACCGGGAATGGGAAAGGAACTACAGAGAATGGCATGGAAAGTTTTACAAGGGCTATGCTGTTGGCGCTCAACCTCACCCTCCAGTAAACAGAGAGAACTTTTCTCCAGGTAGGTTTGGTCCACCTGGGACCAGACAAGAGAATTCACCATATGCTCGGGGACGTAGGGAGGATTATCCTGCTTGGCAGAGCCACCAAAATCACAATATAGCTGGAAATTACCCTGAAAAACCTTCTGAAAGAGAGAGCCATGGCATCAAGGATCCTACAAAATCAAAAGAGAAGGAGGTGAAAAATCCACTGGGAGATGGCCAAGGAAATAAAAAGAGAAAAAGCATAAAAAGAGAAGAAAAAGGGATGAGGATGAAGGATTTCCCAATGCTGAGTTGTTAGCAGGTGCGAGAAAACCAAGAGAGCCAGTTTCAGCAGAAGACGTTAAAATGGACTCCCTGTTCATGGCCCAAGCAGAGATGATGCCACCCCTGTGAGAGATGAGCCTATGGAAGGAGATTCTATTGTTTTCAAGCCGATGTCTGAAAAGGAGAAAAAAGAGAAGGATAAGCCAAAAGCAAAAATTGACAAGACAAAGCGGAAAGTAGAAGTGGCTGTTTCTCCTAAGACAGACAATATAATAAAACTAGCTAAAGCTTCCTCGAACGGAAATCTCCTCGAACGGAAGAGAGAAAGCAAGAAGAGAGAAGGGAAGAGAGAAAGCAAGGATTTAAAGAACCTGACTTGCTGCCCTGATATTGCTCATTTACATCAGTTATAGTGTTTGTGATTAAGTTTAGGGTTAGGGTTAGGGTTAGGGCTCAGTGTTACGGTGAGGGTTAGGTTTAGGGTTAGGGTTAACATTAGGGTTAGGGCTTATCATTAGGGTTATGGTTAGGGGCAGGGGTTAGGTTTAAGGTTAGGGTTAGGGTTAGGTTTAGGGTTAGGCTTAGGGTTATCGTTAGGGTTAGGGATAGGGTTGGGGTTAGGATTATGGTTTGGGTTTAGGGTTAGGGATCGGGTTAGGGTTTCATTTTAGGGTTAGGTTTAGGGTTAGGGTAGGGCTTGGGGTTACGGTTAGGGTTAGGGTTAGTTTTAGGGTTAGGGTTAGGGTTTGGGTTAGGGTTTAGGGTTAGGGTTTAGGGTTAGAGTTAGGGCTGGGGTTCGGGCTGGGGTTCAGGGTTAGGGTTAGAGTTCGGGATATGGGTTAGGGTTAGGGTTAGAATTAGGGTTAGGGCTTATCATTAGGGTTATGGTTAGGGGTTGGGGTTAGGGTTAGGGTTAGGGTTAGGTTTAGGGTTAGGCTTAGGGTTATCGTTAGGGTTAGGGAGAGGGTTGGGGTTAGGATTATGGTTTGGGTTTAGGGTTAGGGATCAGGTTAGGGATTCATTTTAGGGTTAGGGTTAGGGTTAGGGCTTAGGGTTATGGTTAGGTTTAGGGTTAGGGTTAGCGTTTGGGTTAGGGTTTAGGGTTAGGGTTTAGTTTTAAGGTTAGGGTTAGGGTAAAGGTTAGCGTTAGGTTTAAGGTTAGAGTTAGGGCTGGGGTTCAGGGTTAGGGTTAGAGTTTGGGATATGGGTTAGGGTTTGGGGTTAGGGTTAGCATTAGGGTTAGGGCTTATTAGGGTTAGGGTTAGGGTTAAGGTTAGAGTTAGGGCTGGGGTTCAGGGTTAGGGTTAGAGTTTGGGATACGGGTTAGGGTTTGGGGTTAGGGTTAGCATTAGGGTTAGGGCTTATCATTAGGGTTAGGGTTAGGGTTAAGGTTAGAGTTAGGGCTGGGCTTCAGGGTTAGGGTTAGAGTTTGGGATACGGATTAGGGTTTGGGGTTAGGGTTAGGGTTAGGGTTAGGGTTATGGTTGGGTTTATGCTTATGGGTTAGGATTTCAGTTTGGGTTAGGGTTAGCATTAAGTATTAGGATTAGGTTTAGGGTTAGGGTTGCAGTTTAGTTTTAGGGTTAGGTTTCGCATTAGGGTTAGGGTGAGGTCTCACGGTTATGGTATTAGGTTTGTGATAGCGTTAGGGTTAGGGCTTAGTGTTATGGTTAGGGGTTACATTGGGTTTACGCTTATGGGTTAGGATTTCAGTTTGGGTTAGGGGTAGCATTAATTTTTAGGGTTAGGGTTTAGGTTTAGAGTTGCGGTTTAATTTTAGGATTAGGTTTCGCATTAGGTTTAGGGTGAGGTGTTATGGTTACGGTATTAGGTTTGGGGTAGCATTAGGGTTAGGGTTAGAGTTAGGGTTAGGGTCATTAGGGTTCAGGTTGGGGTTCAGGGTTAGGGTTAGGGTTCGGGATTACGGTTAGGGGTCGGGGTTAGGATTAGCGTCAGGGTTAGGGCTTAAAATTAGGATTAGGGGTTAAGGTTAGGGTTATGGTTGGGGTTAAGGTTAGGGTTATGGTTGGGGTTAGGGTTAGGCCTAGGGTTATCGCTGGGGTTAGGATTATGGTTCAGGTTTAGTGTTAGGGATAGGGTTATGGTTTCGTTTTAGGGTTAGGGTTAGCGTTAGGGTTAGGGCGTAGGGTTACAGTTAGGGATAGGCTTAGCGTTAGGGTTAGGGTTTGGGTTAGGGGATAGGGTTAGGGTTTAGTTTTAGGGGTAGGGGTAGGGGTAGGGTTGTGGTGATGTCTTAAGATTACGGTTTGAGGTTGAGTTAGCATTAGGGTTACGGTTAGAATTAGGGGTTCGGTGTTATGTGAGGGTTAGTTTTATGGTTCCGTTTAGGTTTAACGTTAGGGTTATGCCAAAGTGTTAGTGTTACGGTTTGATGTTAGGGTTAGGGTTACGGTTTGGGGTTAGGGTTAGCGTTAGGATTTTGTTTTAGGGTGAGGTTTCGCCTTAGGGTTAGGGTTAGGGCTAGGGTTAGCTTTATGATTCAGGTTAGGCTTAAGGTTAGGTTACGGTTAGGGTTAAGTGTTCGGTTTAGGGTTAAGTGTTAGGCTTAGGGTTAGGGTTAAGTGTTAGGTTTAGGGGTAGGGTTAGGGTTAAGGTTAGAGTTAGGGTTAGGATTAGAGTTAAGGGTTAGATTTAGGATTCAGTGTTAGGGTTAGGGTGTGGTCTTAATGTTACGCTTAGGGTTTACAGGTAGCGTTAGGGTTAGGTTTAGGGTTAGTGTTAGCGTTAAGGTTAGGGTTAGGGTTTAAGATTGGGTTCAGGGTTAGAGATAGGGTTCGGTATTGGGGTTAGCGTTAGTATAAGGGTGAGGTCTTAGTGTTACAGTTAGGGTTTACGGGTAGCATTAGGGTTAGGGTTAGAGTTAGGGTTAGGGTCATTACGTTAAGGTTAGGGTTGGGGTTCAGGGTTAGGGTTAGGGTTTGGGATTAGGGTTAGGGTTCGGGGTTAGGGTTAACATTAGGGTTAGAGCTTTATGATTCAGGTTAGGCTTAAGGTTAGGTTAGGGTTAGGGTTAGGGTTAAGTGTTCAATTTAGGGTTAAGTGTTAGGGTTAGGGTTAAGGTTAGAGTTAGGCTTAGGACTGGAGTTAAGGGTTAGAGTTAGGGTCCAGTGTTAGGTTTAGGGTGAGGTCTTAATGTTACGCTTAGGGTTTCCGGGTAGCATTAGGGTTAGGTTTAGGGTTAGTGTTAGGGTTAAGTTTAGGGTTAGGGTTTAGGGTTAGGATTGGGGTTCAGGGTTAGAGTTAGGGTTCGGTATTGGGGTTAGAGTTAGTATTAGGGTGAGGTCGTAGTGTTATGCGTAGGGTTTACGGGTAGCATTAGGGTTAGGTTTAGGGGTTAGGGTTAGGTTGGGGTTCAGGGTTAGGGTTAGGGTTCAGGATTAGGGCTAGAGTTCGGGGTTAGGGTTAGCATTAGGGTTAGGGGTTAACGTTAGGGTTAGGCGTTAAGGTTAGGGTTATGGTTAGGGGTTAGGTTTAGGGTTAAGGTTAGGGTTATGTTTAGGGTTAGGGTTAGGCTTAGGGTTAGCATTAGTTTTACGGTTGGGTTTAGGATGGTTCGGGTTTAGGGTTAGGGATAGGGTTAGGGTTAGAGTTAGGGTTAGGTTTACGGTTAGGGTTAGCATTTGGGTTAGGGTTCGGGTTAGGGTTGGGGTTCAGGTTTAGGGTTAGGTTTCGGTGTTAGGCTTAGGGTAAGGGTGAGGTCTTGGTGTTATGCATAGGGTTTACGGGTAGCGTTAGGGGTTCGAGTTAGGGTGAGGGTTTGGTGTTAGTGTTAGGATTGGGGTTCTTATTCTTGATCCTCTCTCCCTCTCTTTCTCTCTCTCGTTTTAATTACAAATTATTATTTATTATTATTATTATTATTATTATTATTATTGGTGTTATTATTGTTATTATTACTATTATTATTATTATTGGTGTTATTATTGTTGTTGTTATTATTGTTATTATTATTGTTATTATTGTTATTATTGGTGTTATTATTGGTAATATTATGGTATTATTGGTGTTACTATTATTACTGTTACTAGGATTACTATTATTGCTATTATTATTTTATTTCAAGTATTAAACTCTTCTTATCTCTACCCGTGAGTTTTCTTGCTTTTGCTCTTCTGATTCTCTCCCCCATCCCATTGCTGGAGGGAGGGCGAGTGAGCGGCTGTGTGGTGCTTAGTTGCCGACTGGGGTTAAACCATGACAGGGGTCCACCACAAAGATGGTTGCCATTCTGTCACATCCTCTGAGCTAAAACTGGCTCATCCTGGGACATGGTGCCCCCCACGCACGCAACCTGCAGTCCAGAAGTACCCCTGAAAAGACCTCGATGGCCTGCATTAACACACCGGCATGCACTTCAGATGTAAACACTGCCAAGTCATCTCTTATTTGCAACAGATACAGAGGACCAAATTCTGCAAATCTAGCCTTACTTCTACTGAAACTTTCCTTACAGACAGCTCATCTTCTCTTTTTGTAAACTGTAGTGAAGACCTGTTCTAGCGCAAAGGCTTGAACCCCGCCTACGGTGAAGAAGCCCCAGTTTTCTTTCCTCACTGCTGTCTTGCTTCCCAAAAATCAATCAATACCAAAAGCTCTGTGTGAACATTGCATAAAAAAGCCAATAGCAAATGCTTTTACTTGCTACTAGTTTTGTCAGGGAAGGAACTAGCTTCTCCTGCTAGTTTTGCTACAGTTTCATGACCTTTAAAGACGCCACTTCTTACCTTTGCTACGCCAATACAGCCTCACAGCTCAGCAAAATCATACTGCAGGTAGGAAACCTTCACCATACAAAGACAGGCACGCTACAGGAATACGTCACTCTCAAAGAACAGACTCTTGCAACCACTCCTCTCTTTGCTTAGCAAAGTTTAGGGCATGTTAGAAAACAACAACAACAACAACAACAAAGCAGGGTTCTCTCTCACATTTTACGGAGCCCATGATATCAGCTGTTCAACATTAAGTCCAACTCCAGCCTGAACCCCAGAATAAGAAATGCCATCTTAAAATTTCTGGAAAAAGGGAGGGCTTTGAAGCGGCAAGACCAGAGAACGTTCACAAAAGCACCGTCATGGAAGTACACATCCCTTATCACAGACCAACTGCACGGTGACCTAAGTGAGTGACGTTGTCTGCTCATTTGCAGCTCAGGGTCTCTTTTTTCATTAGCGCCGAGCATGTAGGTTGGAATTGGAGCTGAGAAGAAAACCATATGCAGTCAGTCTGGTCTCGTTCAAGTTCACATTTACTAGGAATCACAGCAGGTCCCATCTGTCTCTCCAGACCCCACCACCACTTCTGTGCAGCGTCCCGAGGAGCAATAAGCGCAGAACAAGAAACCTTCCTTCAAAATAAGGCCCACAGTCTGCTCTTTCAACAGGACGCACAGAGCACCAGCTGAGAACAACCTCTGCTTTAACTATGCCTAGCTCCGCTGCCTACGTAAGGAGACCAGCTCCTAAATGATCCCTAGCCCTAAAACCACAGATCTTCCCTAGGGCAATGCTAAGGAAATACCAGAGCCCAGGGACACCTGGTCACTCAGCTTCAGTTGACGGGGAGAAGGACAGTGGACTAGAAAGAGAAAAATATGATGAGAGAAAAGATAGAGGAGCTGAGAGAGAAAGAAAGGTATGGGGAAAAGGCTAGAGAGCTGGAGAAATCAAGAGAAATAGGGATGAGGAGCCCTGCAGAGAGATGGAGGAAGAAAAAGTAGGGTCAAGGAGCAGGACAGAGAGGCAGAGATGGGCGTGGGGAAGGAGAGGAAGAAGGAAGGGGGGGCTAGGGAAAGACAGGGACAGGGAGCAGGACGTCCAGATGGAGAAAGAGAAGGAAGGACAGGGAGCAGGACAAAGGGACTGAGAAATAAAGAGAGGGTCAGATCCTGATGGAGACCAAGAAGGGGGGAAAAAGCCAGCAACGGACTGGAGGACAGAGACAGGGGAAGAGGAAAAGAGGACCGAGAAGCAGAAAAGAGGAAGAGAGAACAAATAAAAGGGAGAGCCAGCTGGACGGGGCAGGGGAGTACAACAAGAAACGATGGGACAGGCAGCGGGACAGAGAAATAAAGACAGAAACGATGGGGACAGGAAGCAGGGCAGAGGGACAGCGAGAGGAAAAAAGGGGCAGGGAGCAGGACAGAGGTGGAAAAAGAAGCAGCAGGAACAGAGGGGGAGAGAGAAGAAAAAGAAAGGTAGGAAGAAGGATGGGAGGCAGAGAGGGAAAGACAAGGAAAGGGAGTAGGACACAGATTGTCAGGGAAAGACAAGGACAGGGAGCAGGACAGGGCGATACAGAGAGAGAAGAAAGGCACAGGGAGGCAGGACAAAGGGAAAGACAGGCAAAACTAAGGGACGGGGAGCAGGACACAGAAGGAGGTAAAAGAGCCTGGGCTGGGCAGCAGGACAGAGAGATGGAAGGAAAAAACAGCACTGGGCTGCAGGACAGAGATGGAGTGAGAAATAGCCGCGGCAGGGAGCAGGACAAAGTGAGGGCGGGGGGAACCTGAAAAGGGAGTAGGACAGAAAAATAGGGTGGGGGAGAGACAGGGAGCGTGAGAGAGAAGCAGAGAGAGACTTAGAGGGCGAGGGAGCAGGGCAGAGAGATGGAGCAAGAAGGGGAACAGAGATGGGCCGCAGAACAAAGGGAAGGAGAGACAAGAACGGGGAACAGGGAGCAAGACAAAGGGACAGGAGAGGAAAAAAACAGTGACGGGTGCAGGACCGAGATGGA
The DNA here is from genome assembly GCF_964195595.1 of Calonectris borealis. Classification (NCBI taxonomy): domain Eukaryota; kingdom Metazoa; phylum Chordata; class Aves; order Procellariiformes; family Procellariidae; genus Calonectris; species Calonectris borealis. Next base: position 70,290 of record NW_027441536.1, read on the forward strand.
GGAATTTAAAAGAAGAGGCCAGAATGACAGCGAGAGAAAAAAGGAAGAGGGGGCAGGACACCACTGGAGGACAAAACCAGCTGTGATGGGCAGTGGGACAGAGAGACGAAGAAAGGAGAACTAGAGAGCGAGAGAGAGAGGAAAGAAGGCACAGCCAGCTGGACAGGGGGGTTTAGTGAGAAAGGGTGGGGCAGGGAATGGGACAGAGAGAAAGAGAGAAAAGAGAAAAAGGACCGAAGGACAGCAAGAGAAAAAAGAGGACAGGGATCTGGACAAAGATGGAGAAAGAAGCAGCAGGAAAAGAGGAAGAGAGGCAGAAAGAGGGAGAGGGAGGCAGGAAGAGAGAGAGAACTAAGGGCTAGGGGCAGGATAGAGATCGCAAGAAAACCTGCGGTGGGCAGAAGAAAGGAGAGGGAGGAAAAAGGAATAGGGGCAGGGAGAAGGACAGAGTGACAGACAAGAATAACAACAAAGAGAAAGAGAGAAACAGGGACAGTGAGCAGCACAGAGGGATGGGGAAAGAAAGAGAGGTCTCAGGAGCCCTGCAGAGAGATGGAGGAAGCGGGGAGGGGAAGGGTCAGGGAGCAGCAGGGAGAGACAGAAGAGAGATGAACAGGAAGAAGGCCAGGGACAGTGGGATACAGCATGGAAAACCGCAGTGACAGTGCGCAGGGCGGGGGGGGAGGCAGAGAGAGAGAGAAGCAGAAGGAGGGAGAAGGGAAGACAAGGACAGGGAGCGGGACATACAGGCAGAGAGAGACAAATCACGACAGGGAACAGGCCAGAGAGACTGTGAAAAACAGAGCGGGATGCAGACCAGGACAAAGAGACAGAGAAGAAACAACAGCAATGTGCTGCAGGGCAGAGACAGAGGAAGGCAAAAAGAGGGACAGGGAGCAGGAGGGAGGGGCAGCAAGAAAAAGACAGGGGCAGGTAGAGCGACAGGGAAAGAGGGACTTGGAGAAGAGAGGACGGGGAGCAGAACACAGCAACAGAAGAAGAGAGGTATGGGGAAGTGAAAAAAATGACACAGAGGGAAATGGGAGGGGGGGGGCTGGGAGGGACTGCGATGCAGAAGAGGGGTGACACGGCCCCGAGGGGCTGGGACTCACCGCAGCTCCCGCTCTCTGCACTGCCAGGCAAATGTTACAGTTCAAGCACTTCTTTCTCTGTCCGTCTGTCCTCTCCTCCCTTCCTCTTCGGTAGATCCACTTGCGTGCCTGTCCTCACCTCAGCTGGGCCGCAGCTGGAGCAAAGCCCGCACCTCCCAAGACCAACATGGCTGCCCAGCAGCCACGTGCCCCAGGCCTACAGCTCCCGGCATGCCCCGGGAACCAACATGGCCGCGCGGCAGCCTGTGCCCCGGGCCTACAGCTCCCAGCATGCCATGGGGCGTGGCTTCCTGCTGCCTGGCCTGAGTGGCGGCTCAGGGCCACGCCAGGGCTGGGGCGCTGCTTCCTGGATCCCGTGGCAGCGATGGGCACAGGGACAGGCTGCCAGATCCCGGGGCCAGGTACGTGTGCGGGCTGTCAGGGTCACCCCTGCCTGGTTTTTCCCAGCGAAGCCCCAGGAGGTGCCGAGGCTGCAGCCCTGGGGCCGAGGCTCCAGGAGCCGGGCATTTCTGCGGGCGCTGCTCCCTGCCAGGCCCCACCGCCAGCTGCCGGCTGCCTGGGGCTTCTCCCCGTTGTCTCCAGCTCTGCTTTCCGCCAGCGCCGGGGGCTCTGCAGGACATCTTGCCCACTCCCCACCACCGTGCTGACCCACGTCTGCAGCTCGTCTGTGGTGTCCACGTCAGACAGCTCATTTGGGGGTGGCAGGTCTCTCCTGAAGCACCCTGGGAACGGGGACAAAGCAAACCCCATCCCTCCCTTCCGATCTTTGTCCCCAGGGAGACCCAGTGGAGACGGACCGTGTGCTGGAGAGCGTCCTGCAGGGAGGTGACAGCCGTTGGCAGAGAGGTGCTGAGAGCCACCTGACAGCAAAGGCGTCCAGTGGCCGCAGAGCAGCCCAGGTGAGCTGTGAGTTCCCCCGTGAGAGACCCTGCTCCCAGGGAGCACCTCCCCATAGAGCAAAGGCCGTATCCAGCCAGCTGGTGCTGGGTACGGCTACCCCAAGGGGTCTTCGCAGGGGGGACGGGGTCACCTGCCTGGTGGCTCTGACACAGACATGATGAGCTGAAGCCCTGTGGCCATGGCTGGCCGGTTCAAAGTCTCCGAGTGCCTCCGCCTTTCTCCCCAGGAGTGTCCAGCCTGGGCACTTTTTCAGGGCGTGACGGATGATGTGAAGATGGATGCTGGTGCTGTCCTGGTGGATCTTCCACTTGGGCACGGTGGGTACCCCCACTTCAGAGTTGTGGTGTCTGAGATCTGGGGCCACCTGAAGAGAGAGACCTCCAGGGAGTTTGTGTTCAATGTTTTGATATCTTGGGGCTACAATGTGCTAGGGATATGGGGCGCTAGGGTTCCAGCCTGCTAGGGTTATGGGGTTTGAGGGTTATGGGAGTTTACGCGACTTAGGATTAAAGCATGTTATTGTTATGGTCAGGATCTGGGTTTGCAAGCGCTGGGTTCCTGGGGTTAGGTTGGTTTTGCCTTATGTTGTGTTCTGGGTGGTCTTTTTTTTGGAAAGTCCTTTTGTAGCTTGCTTGCGTTTTTAGGGTTTGGATAGGGGTCTTTGGTTTTTGTGTGATGTGTCTTCTGCTTGTTTTTTTGCCGTCCTTGTGGTTTGTGTTGCATTTTCTGTCTTGTAACCACCGTTTGTGGTCTAATCTGTGTGATCGGGCCGGGCAGTGTCACTTCTGTTGTGGTCCAGCTCATTTCCACTGAGTCACTAGGGAGGTGGTTAGGTATGGAGGGCTTGCAGTTTGCGGAGAATGACTGCCAGACGACCGACAGCCACTTCTGGGGTGTGGGAGGAGTTCGGGTCCATAGGTAATGACTGCCGCAGGACTAAGTGTACTTCTGAATTTGTGTGGACTCCCAAAGAAATGGTGGGATGCCACCAGCGGCACAGAAGGACAAGGGCTTCCCCAAGGGTACATGGCTTGTTGGTTATTGCTTTTGAGTAAGCAACTGAGTAATTTTGAGTAAGTCTTGTGAGGGGTAGTGGACTCAAGGGGAGACCTTGTGTTCCTCATCAGTGCCTCAGGGGTTTCCTGTCATTTTTTGTTTGTTTGCTTTTTGTTTGCTGTGCTGAATTTAAAAGGCTTATTGTAGCTCTTTGGATTTCTGTCCTTAAAGGAAGTCTCTAGGATTTCTACCCAGGAGCGAGATGTCCAGAAGGGACTGTCCTTGTACACTGATGTCAGCCTTCCGCCTAGAGCACTGTCTGGTGGTGGTGTATTTTAATGGTAAGGTAACTCAAATGCATCTTAAATATACAAGCTTTGCCGTTGTTCCTGCTATGCCTGGGGGACGATTCTCAGCAGCTCATGAACAGTGTGTTCTGCTGTGCTTTACCCGTTAGAAATAATCTGTCACCAGAAATGTCTTCCTTAGTGCCTGCACAGAGCAAGAACCTCCAGTAGCAAGGGCATGCTGACCCTTGGGCAGCTTCAAAGCGACGGATAAATGTAAATAGGTTAAAAATCCAGTCCTATGGTAGCAGTGTGGGCGTCAAAGTTCACCTGACTCTCCACGCTGACTCAGCCTGTCACAATGTTTTGCGGGTAAGGGTGGATGAAGTCAGTATAAGCAGGTGTTGTAACTGGCCAGGCAGTTCATCTAAAGAAACGAAACGTTACCTTTGCTTGGAGTGCCATGCCTTTAGATATGGGGGTGTATTGCCTTTCCTTCCCTGGTGTGAGCACAGAGAACTGAGAGGTGTTTCCATCGGGGGGAGGGAAAGCCATCCAACAGTCATCACAAGCCTCAGAGCATGTGGTCCTTGATGGAGGCGTAAGTGCTTGGGACAGTTTTACTTCTAAGCCCTAAGCCCTAAGCCTAACCCTAAAACGAAACCCTAAGCCTATCCCTAACCCTAAACCCGAACCATAATCCTAACCCCGACCCTAACCCTAACCCTAACGATACCCTAAGCCTAACCCTAACCCTAGCCCCTAACCCTAACATTAAGATAAGGCCAGGAAGCAGGACACGGCGATAGAAAAAAGAGAAGGAGAGGGAGCAGGAGAAAGAGATGGAGAGAAAGGAAAAAATAGCAGCAGGCTATAGGACAGACAGGGAGGAATTAGAAACTACAGACAGGGGGAGAGACAGAGAAAGAGAAAGCAAAAAATAGTGATGGGCTAAAGGCAGAGAGGGAGGAGTTAAAAAATGGGGGCAGGGGACTGGTCTGTGGCCATAAACATAAATGGTCATTGGCTTCTTTAACTGAACTTTCCATGAATGCCACAAGATACACTCAAGCACCCTGAGATGTCCCCTCCCTTTGCCGGCCCTGCACCGCGGGCAGCCGAGCGCCACACGGCCAAGCCCGCTGCATCTGCCCCAGGCTGTCTTGCCCTGGCTGGCTGCTGACAGGAGGGGACACCAGGTGGTGACCGTCTGGGGGGTGACAGGAGGGACACCAGGTGGTGACAGCCTGGGGGGTGACAGGACACCAGGCGGTGATGGGCCCGGGCGGTGACAGGAGGGACACCGGGCAGTGACAGGCCTGGGGGGTGACAGGAGGGACATCAGGTGGTGACAGCCTAGGGGGGTGACAGGAGGGACACCGGGCAGGGACAGGCCTGGGGGGTGACAGGAGGGACACCAGGCAGTGACAGGCCTGGGGGGTGGCAGGACACCGGGTGGTGACAGGCCAGGGGACAGCAGGGAGACCAGCGGCCCGGGGTGGTGACAGGCCCGGGGCTGACGGGCCCCCCCTCCCCTCGGGGGCGCTTGGTGTTAGGATGAAGAGCGCGGGGCCGCCACGCCCACGTGACGCGGGCCTTTTGTCATAATGCGCTGGGTCACGTGAGGCGCGGGGGGTGGGTGCAGTGTGCCGTTGCGTGTGCACAGTGACACGCTCGCAGCGGCCCGTGCGGTTGTCGGCCAGGAAGGCCATGGCGGAGCGCCGCAGCCTCTGAGCGCCGCCGGCCCGCTCGAGCTCAGCCCGCGCTGCTTGCCCTGGCCTCCTCGGTGGAGGAGGAACCGCCGCGGGCCCTCACCTGGCACAGCGGCCGCGACGCTGTCTGCCGCGGTAGACGCCATCACGGAGCAGGCACCTCCTGGCCCCAACCACGTCGTGCGTCCACTACAAGTTCGCCTCCAAGCTGAACCATGACATGGTCACCTTTAACGGCCTCCACATCTCCCGGTGTGACCTCAAGCACCAGATCATGGGCCGCGAGGAGCTGAAGGCGGCCAGCTGCGACCTGCAGATCACCAACGCCCAGACCAAAGAAGGTGCGCGGGGGCGGCGGGCGCGGGGCCTCGGGCACCGCCCGGCTGGCGGCGTCGCAGACCACCCTGCGTCGGCCGTGGCCTGTGGGAGCCGCGCTCTGCTCTTTGTGGGTCATCCCCACGTAGCGTGAGTCAGGCTGGGGCCCATGCCGCCAGCATGCGGCGGGACCGGGAGGGCAAGCGGCGCTGGGCATTAAGTGGGGTGGGAAGCCATAATGCGATTCGGCCACCATCGGTAGCTGTGACTTGTGTTGGGGGCCTCACAGAGCTGTTCTTCTGTGGTTGCTGTTGTGACAACTACCTTCAGATCTGTGTTGTAGACATGGAGCTAGGCGTAGAAGAGTACGTGGTTGATGTGTGACATACGGCGCTTACAAAAGCTTTGGTTTCCTGGAATTCTTCTAGGTAAAATGAGAAGGAAATGTGGGAGCATATCTTGTAATAACCAACTTGCCAGATTTCTTTGAAATGTGGTGGAGAAAGCTGAAAGTGATAGAAATAAAAGAGATGGCTAATTTGAAGAAAAGAAACCACCTGGATTTGGTGAATTTCGTGACTTAATTTTGACTTCAACTTGTTTTACTCCACTGCATTGGAAAATGGGTTTTGCGGCTGTTGCAGAAACTGCCCACTAGCAACATTTTGGATCAGGAGCGTATCTGTGAGTTAAAATCTGTGCAGACCCTTGAAAGCCGTCTTGCGCATGAGTGTTCTCCGTATCTAAATTATACTTTGGAATTTCTTGTTAATATAACTTCTTTTCCACACCAAAGACATGGTCATTCAGATGCTATTGAGCATCATTTCATCATTCGTTTCTAACGGTGGTTTTTTTTCCTGTACTACATGTTAACCGTATCAGGGCAGTACTGAAGTTTTATGGCAGAACGTTTATGGTGGATATACGTAAGAAATGTTCTTAGAGACATCATAAATTCTTTTAAATCTAACAAATGGTGCTTGATTCTTAGAGATGATAATGGTTTCGTATTACTTAGTAGGATATTTCAGTTTGGTAATCTGCCATCTCGATAAGTTTGAATGTGATTAAAGACTTTGGGATGTGACTTTTCAGAAATAAAAAGACTTGTAAAGTGTTTTCATTCCTTAAACATTACATTTCTTTTTTTTTTTCCCCCTGTGGTTCTGTGACACTCTTACAACAGGCTTTTCTTTAAAATGTGTACTAGCGTTTTTTTTCCTCTTCCTGTTTCATGTGTTAAAACTTAAACAGAGTAGTATGTACACTGCGGTAACTGTAACTTCAGCCCTAGCCTTTAAAGTGGTTGGACCTAAAGCTTGCTGTTTGTCTACAGATACTTAAACTATTTTCAGGAGAGTGTCTGTGAAGAGCCTTAACAGCACAACGTTAGGGGTCTTAGGGATGCCACCTGACAGGGCTTGACGAGGTATACAGTATCTTTGGTTTTCAGACCATTGTTCTGATTCGCTCTGCAAAGGTAAGGGCTTTGAATATTTAAAACTGTAGGCAGATTACAGGGGATGCCTGCTGATAGTGCTTTAAAATATTCAGTCCTATCCAGCTTGTGTAAGTACAATAGAAAAAGCATTCTCATGGAGAGATCTTTGCATTTTAAGCTTACTCAGTCCAAGTGTCTCAGGTAGTTGGTTTTTTTTGTTTGGGCCTTATGTAAAAGGTCAGAAGGCTTTCCTCCTCTTCAGAAGACTAACAGGGTGTAAGCCAAGGCAAAGCATGGAGAGCTTCAGGCACACGCTGTTCCTGAAAGGCTTTTCAAGGCTGTCTTCCTAAGTAATTTCATTTGGGCCTCTCTGCTCTGCAAAAAGGGAATCGATCGAACGAATTCACGTCCCTTTGGTTAATTCAAACGAGATGATTAGCTTAAGAGGGGAGATACCACTTGAGTTTGAGCCAATTCTGCCCTACTTGTGAAAGCAAGCTCAAAAAAACCCCAAAATGTCTGTGATCCAAATTCTAGCACTGCCAGTTCTGTTTCCATTTAAACGTAAAGCCCTGAGCAGCTGAGAAGTGTGGTTGTTGATGGATTAAGCTCCAAGAAACAGGCAGAGGCAGCAGGCTCTCTTCTGTGTTCTGTCAGGCTTGAGCACTGGCAGCACAGGTGACTGGTTTTTAGTTAACAGCTATGAAAGCAATGGCGCAGAGTTCTCGTGCTTTAGCTAAGTGCCTGTTTGGTGGCAGGGCAAGCTAGTCAGACTTTAGAATCTGGTTTAGGCAGGTGAGACTTTGCTGTGGTTTGTTTTTCTCCAAAGATCTATGGGTTTTGTAGCCTAACGGAAGCAAAAGCAACTTTAAGCTAGGTCAGGAAAGAACCTCGTGCATTAGCAGACTCTCCTTTAGTGACCTTTGAGTCCATTTTGCTGTTGGCATTCAAACTGTTTTAAAAAAAGGAAAAAGATTTTGCTGCTTGTGTTTGATTCTCAAACCCCAAGATTTCTTGAAATATACTGTTAGTGTGTTGAGACGATGAAAGCGTGATGTTACATATAAAATTTTGCTTTTGTATCTGTAAAGGGATTCTGCGAAGTGCTACGTAATTACATATGAGCATGCATTCTTACGAATTGACTGATGTTTTTCTCTGTATTTATGTTGTTTTCAGAATACACAGATGAGAATGCCCTGATTCCTAAGAACTCATCGGTAATTGTTAGAAGAATCCCTGTTGGAGGAGTTAAAGCTACCGGCAAAACCGATGTTATGTAAGTATCCATAAAGCATTGTATTCTTTGTTAGGGGTTTCAGTGTGTTAACTTTTTTTATGGATATTAGTTTACAGAGGCGTTCTTTCTTGTTAAAGCTGCTGTTAATTTTTGTTGGCATGGGGTAGATTTTAATGTGTCTGTCCGAAAGTGGACTTACATTTTTAGGCCTGCTGGGACATGGGGTTCGAACTCCAACCATGGTAACTTTTAAGATTATTCTATTGGGTTTGTTCTTGGGGTTGATTGTTCTGAGACCCAAGTTGTAGATCCTGTTTCCTCGACGTGCAGAGATTCCTTATTATATGTGTTTGCTTTTATGGCTTTTATAGTAAAGACAGATACGCATTGTAGCGTAAACGCATACTTTGTTCCCGTCTCAGAAGAGCCTGATTCTCAGTGTTTGACTATTTCTGGCATTTGGGGGGGATATGGCAGGTATTCTTACGCCCCAAATCTGGGTTTTTTGCATACTAGCTATAGAGGAAAGACCAAGGTTTACCAGTTGGCGAACGATGCAAACAAGAAGTTCATTCGTAAGCGATTCCTATGCGTTTCCTCAAGACAATGTCCGTTTCAGGCAAGAGAAAAAGAACAGTATCCTAAAGTGTATTGCCTTTTGTGCAAGTACGATGAAGGAATAGTTAATCCTTTCCAAACTTGAAACTCAGTAAGCAGTTTAGCACATTACCAAATGTTACTAGTTATCTTGCTACGTCTGTTTTTACCCTAAGCTGGTATCTGTGCTCCGGGTTTTGGTTCTGTATTCCTAAGATTTACGGAGGACAGAGAATCAGGTGTATTGATTAAAATTACAGCTATTCCAATGCAGTGCTGACTAGAGGATTACTGCTGTCATTTATGTATTCATACAGTCCAGTTCTATATCAGCTACATTAGCATTGTTTGAACGGTCATGTTTTCCAGCCGCCTTAAAGATAGGTCTCTCCACCACAATTAGTAGATATTATTAGCTTGTGGTTTTGCCATGTCTTTCTAATGTTGGTTCTCAATAAATCAAGTAGACGGATGAGTTACACTGTGTCTCGAACAAAGAGTACAGCAGCCTCCCGGTACCCACGAGGCATCTGCAAGCAAAAAACCCTGAATTTATGTGGCTCTGCATCTCAACTTTGGGCGTATTCCTGCAGTAGTTGTTGCAGTGTTTTCAGGCACCCTCTAGTAATTCTGGACACCGCAGCACTGTGCTTATAAACATGGCCTTGTTTTGGGGGTTAATTTAAACACGTCTGCTTAGTGCTGTCTTGTCAGTGCATCCTCTGTTTCGGGCACCCTCTCCTGGTATTGTAATGCTGCCCTAAAATGAGAGGATAGATGCGGCTAGCATCAAAGGTCAGATACATACCTGTATGTATAAGGGGATAAGGAAGGAACGGCACCGCTGTTCTAGCGCTGAAAATTAACCAGGCAGATTAGCTTTCTAGTCTTTCAGCTGTGAACATTGCAGAAACAACTGGTAGAGTGGTGGATGTTTGGGAATGATGAATGTATGCTGTAATGGTGGAGAGGCCTTCAAAAATGCGTTACTCTCCTTTTAGTACGCTCTTGAAGGTAAATGTATGAAGAATCCATGCTGTGGTAATCTAAAGGATGTCCTTGTCCTTCCTCAACTTCAGGAGGTACGTGGCTGTCATTGCGAGCCTGGTGGTGTTCTAGCAGTGGCAGGCAGCATGCGCCTTTCTATTTGTACACCGGTTGCACAGCAGCCTTTGAATTGCCTCTGCTCATGGGATACTTTGGATGATGTGTGAATTGTTTGTTAACGTTATCAATGGTTGCATGGCTGATTCATGACGAGTAGCGTGCAGATACAGATCAATGAGTATGTGGAATCTCAGCAAGTTTTCAAATTTAATAAATATTTCCTAAAATATCGTAGCATTTTCAAGATTATCTTGAAGCTGGATAACTGTTGTCATGTGAACAAACCTTTAATTTAATTTTTAATAATTTAAAGTATTTCTTTTGACTTTAAAATGTGTGTATATTTTGATACTATCCTGGTAAAGAGTAGTTGCCAGTTTGGGAAGATAGAAGAGGGAGGACCTTATCAGCCGCAACGTAATGTTGCAGTATTACTCATCTTCAAGACACAAAGAAGAAGCACTTCAGAAGCTGTTTACCGTTTCTCATACTTTTCGTTCATTTTGCATTGGAAACTAACACAATTTTCACAGAAGAATTTAATTGGCTGTAAGTGACGGACATTTCAGGGGGGTTTGCAAGAGCCAAAATAGAAGCGTTTCTGGAACACGGACAACTGCATGGCTATTTTTGAATTTCTAGGTGCTACAGTTATAGATCCATGCTTTGAATGCTGCACAATTTCATACACTGTAGTATATATACAGTGGACAACACAATCTAATTTGTTTGATCGCAGACTGTGTAAATTGTGTAAATGCACCTAATTGTTTACAGGAAAATACTGATGCGTATGTGTGGCATATTAGCAAACGTGACCTTCTGAAACTGTTGTAATGCCATGTTTTGCTATGGAACTGCTTGCATTTTTTGCTCAACAACATGTAACTTTGTCTGGGAAAGCACTAGGGATTGCACTTTGTGAAAAGGCGTAGTGCTAGCCAATTAAATTACTAGTCTTTAAAGTTACAAAGATTAGAGAAGGCAGGGCCTAATGCAGAGGAGCTAGTCCTTTCTTCTGAAAATACAGGCTGGAGTTCCTTTCCCAGAAAGAAAAATCTCTTCCCACTGGTAACTTCTTCCCTCTCTCACTGCAGAAATTAAATTGTGGACATTTGGTAAGGAAAAAAAAAATAGTTTGGAAGGTAGCCACCAGGAGAAATTGGTCTCTGTTAGCGCTGTCCCTAAACATGTCCTTGGTTCTGTAAACTCAGGTGAAGTTTTACTCTAAAATGTGAAAAACTGTCCAAGTGGTGTACACATTTAAGCTTTTGAGAAAATGTAAGTATTTCAGAAAAATAGAGGAACATAAGATAAAGCAGCTCCAAACGGTTCCTTACTCTAACCTCCTCAGTGCAGACTGGCTTAGCATGGAGGCAATGTGTTGTAAAAAGTTTTCTGTTTTATTATGCATTAAATGCCATCTTGAATTTTGGTCTATTCCTAGTAATGTCTTGTGGGTTTTGGATGTGTTTTGTAAACGGCTTGGGTTCAAACAAATTAGTCAAGTATCTGTAAAGTCTTCTGTAAATGTTAATGGAAATGATTTCATAGATGTCGATCTGGATTATGTTACAGTTGAGAAAAAGCTGTGTATATGAAACAGCCCTTTAACAAAATGCTGAAACAAGTTGGTTGCTTTTGTGAATGAATGCATCTAAAACCAAAACCATGAGTGGTTGATCTGAATGATAGGTGCTTGAGGGTCCAAATCATTTACAGTCACTCCCTTAGACCCTGCTTGTATCTGTACTAGTGTGTAATAAAAACATTTGAACAAATACTACTTTAAAAAAATCAGCTGGCTTCAATAATTTGAAGATCCAGTTCTGCATAACATTTATATTACAATTTGTATGTTAAAAGGACACGGTCAACTGGAAAAAAACTGCAGGTTTTGCTTATTGTAGTTAACTTGCTTCCTATGAAGAAGTTAGTGGGGGGGAACATGAAGAGCCTAAGGTTTTGAGTGCCCAGGAATGCTCTTTTCAAGTAGGTTAACAGGCACATAAACAGCCTGTGATGACGTAAGGACTCCCCAGAACATCTTTTGGACAACTCTGTTTCATATGAGCAGCTGTTTTCATGCAACCTCAGCTGGCGTTGTGCTGCTCTTTACAGGGTTGGGTGAGTGGTGTTCTCTTTGGCAGTGTGGGCTTAAATGTGTTTCTAATGTATGTGTCAAATAATTACCTGTTAAACAGAGTGCCAATCTGGCTGAAGCCAATGCTTCCGAAGAAGATAAAATAAAAGCTATGATGCTACAGTCTTGCCAGGAATATGATCCAATCAAGTAAGTGTTGATAATGTCAAAGCTGTTCTTTGAAGATTATGGAAAGATTGTAGAGAAGTTTGTTTTAACGAGAGAGACACGTGCATACCTTTTTCTTCTTTGCCCCAAACCCTTTTAGTTACATGAAGAAACCCTGGGGTCCACCTCCACCATCATCTGCTTGCTTTCGTTGCGGAAAACCTGGCGACTGTATAAAGAACTGCCCAACAAATGGGGTAAGACTGTGGGGGACTTCTGGTGTTCCTTAGCTTTTCATTTTTTTACCTTGGCAGTTACGTAACAAATCCATGAATACTCATATTAAGAATTGTTTCTCTTGGGGTGAAAGACAGAGGTTCATATGGCAATGTTGCAAAGCCCTTCAAAATCCAAGGGAAACCTGGCATTATAAATGTAAACTTTTCTTTTTTGTAGGTCATAGACATTAAGTATGTCCACAGATCTTGCTCTGTGAACTTTCATGCATATTTTTATATATTTCAATATTACTGGAAATGTTTCTGGTTTTAACTCTGTTTAATGACAGTTCACAGTTTTTAGTATTTCATGTAAAACCAAGATGTTTCTGTTGACCCCATCTATTGAATATTTGTGCTCTGAATTGCGCTTTGGAGGAGGAGCGGGTTTGTATCTCTTTTCTGAGGGGATGGTGAGCTAAGGGATATTTCACCCTTAAAGAACCTGAACTTAAGCCAAAGAATGGAATGAGTTCAAAACACTGCTCAAGCCTTTGGAACATCCTGGCTATATTCATTTAGGAAAATAAGTATTTTAGTCGAGCAACCCTTATGCTAGGTAAAAGGAGAGGATTAAAGGCTTTTGCTGCTTAAAATAATCATTGAAATGTCATTTTAAGTGTGGGTCTTAAAAGGAGATATGTCTGCATTTCTTTTCTTAACAGGACAAAAATGTTGAGCCTGTTCCCAGAATTAAAGAGCACAGGAATTCCAAGGAGTTTCATGATGGAGGTGAAAGACCCCAATACAAAGGGTGCTATGCTGACAAACACTGGAAAATACGCAATACCAACTATTAATGCGTAAGTATGGAATTAATTGGACTGGCCAAAAAGTGAGCGAGAGAAACCACGCGTGCATGTCTGAGTGGCTATGCAACCAAGTTGGCCAGCATCTGTAATTACGGGGCAGGAAGCACTGTCATTGTGCTTAACCATAGAATCTGGGATACTTTCGAATATTAAAATAGGGTGGTCCTGCTGTTCGTGCCCCTGGAAGTTGGTTAAACGTGTGGTATGCTAAGAATCTGTATTTCTGCAAAACATTTCAGTAGTGTTTGCAGTGGAGTCGTTCTCTCTGAAAGCTCGTTTTGCTTTTGGTTTATGTTTCAAAGGCTTCTTGCAAAATTTAACAAGTAGCTGTTGGACTGAGATTTCCGCCCCCTCTGACTTTTATCAAATCCCATGTGTGAAACAGACTGAAGTTTTCCTGTTGCTATAAACTAAGAAAATACTGCTCTGTGCTGACAGGAGTGGCTGTTTTAAAATGCACTTGGTAGCACTTCTGTGTTTCTGTCATGGATCTCATTTTGTAGGAAACAGACTTCTTCCATTTATAAAATGTAGTTACTCGGAGACGAACTTTACCCTGAGCCTGCAATTTACATTTACCCTCTGGCAAAGGAGAGGTGGGATTCATTTCTCTCATAGAAAATGATATAGCCAACTCTGGTGACTTACTGTGGTCTGGAACAAACAGATAGTTCGGCATTTAATCCACATTCTTCTCCACGGGAGAGTTGGTTAAAACCTTCAGAACTCAAGCCTACTAATGGTTTTTTGAGATGTCTATCAGGTTCCCGTACAAAGACAACCAGCATTACCAAGTCTTCTGGGCCCCCAAGGACAAGCAATACCCACAACTGGTAAGTAACTGTAACTTCAGAATTTCTTTAAAAAAATTACCTTCAGAGGAACTGAATGGGATTTCTTTCTTTTTCCTCTCCCCACTCCAAAAGGTCATCCAATGAGAGCCAGTCCAGTTCGCTCAGCAGGTGGCAGACCAGGCTGGGAAGTGTAAGTATTCTACAGAAATTCAGTAGATGACTCCTTGTCACCTGTTAAAAGAGGCTGTATAACGCATAACTTATACAACAGCTGATTTATAATGAAGCAAGTATGCACAGATAGTTGTGGAGAATCCAAGTGGTAATTAATTTTTAAATGGCTTCATTTGAATTGGCTTTTACAAAGGGCATCTGTGCTTCCACTAAGGTTATTTAAAATAAAACTCCGGTACATGACTGAAAACAGGACTCTGAGAAATGAACGCTTTTTGAGGAAACCATAATTGCCTATAAAAATTAAAGATAATTAAAGGATCAGATGGAAAGCCACCTTTTCCATTACTGGCTGAATAGGGCTGAAGAAATTGATTTCCCAATACGAATCAGCCTCCAACATTCTTTTTTTAACAACTTAGTTGATACTGCATGAGCAAATGGTTGGAAAAGTCAACACTGTTCTTTTATGACAATTTTGAATTTCTTCAATTTAGTCATCTCACATAGCCAAGACGCTTTCTCTCAGTTGGAGAGAGAGGAGTCTGTTTTACCTATTACTGCAGCGTCAAGCTAGTCCTTCCTTTCGCTATATGTTTGTTATAGACAGATTGTAAGAGTGCATTGTGTTTATAAAATCTTAAAGGTAAATCAAAAGAAAAACCAGGATCTGATATTTCCAATTCAGTCAGCAAGAAAACAACAATTCAGGGACAGGACCAGGCCAAATACCTCATGATGAGGCAACAACATAGGAAGCGTATGTGGAAGAAGTTAAAAGAAGTTCCAGAGAAGATTAGTTAATATCTGTGCAGTACTTGGAAGATCAGAAGTGTGATGTATTAAGTGTATCAAGGAGTGGCAGAGGAGCAGTGGGCACTTGGCCCACGGGAGATGGGAGTCTCTTTCAGGTGTGGGCAGCCTCCATCCACAGGTGCAAAGCTGAGTATAAGGAGAGAAGACTGAATGAACTGTTGGGGGTGAGGATGTGGAAGGCAAGTATGAGGATCAGGAAATGAGCGTAGTCTCTAATGAACAGAAAGCAGGGAGAAAAATGCTTAAGTTGGCAGGATGCCATTGGCCTCCCTTATCTAGGGAGGAGTTTTACAGAGAACAACGGAGACTTAAAGAGGAGGAAGTATTTGGCTCAATGAAGTTGCCTTGTTTTTCACGTTTGTATTTCAACAGCATATCGGACTGCAGTTACACTAAAGTGCATCTGACATAAGGAAAAATGACAGTGTTTTTTCCAATAGAATTTTTCATTGCAGATAGTAAGCATGCATAACTAAAACAAGACAAATGGAATTGAAAAATGTTATCAAATTCCTCAATTTGCAGTAGCATTATGTCAGCAGCTGAAAGAAGCTTTGACATAAGCGTATGGAGAGGAGAAAAAACCCAAACCAAATTTGGAAGGAAAAAAATTGGGGAGAATGACTGTTTTGAATTAACTTCATTTCTTTTTTTGTGTGTTGTGGTTTTTTTCAGGTCCAAGTCTCCTTATAGTGCTTCACGTTACTCTACAAGTTCGTCTACCTGCTCCACATCAAGATCAGGTTCTTCCCACACTCGCTCCTGCTCTCGCTCATTTAGTCCTTCCCATTCTCGTTCCTACTCGCGATTGCTGCCGTATCCAAGAAGAGGCAAAGGGAAGAGGCGTAACTATCGTTCTAGGTCAAGGTCACACGGTTATCAGCGTTCAAGGTCAAGGTCACCCCCATGCAGAAGATGCCATTCACGGTCAAGGTCTCCAGTATTTAGAGGCCAGTCTCCCACTAAACAGACTATACCTCAAGGGGAAGGAGGAAGGGAGTATTTTAACAGATACAGAGAAGTTCCACCATATGATCTGAAAGCTTACTATGGCAGATCACTTGACTGTAGAGATCCATTTGAAAAGACAAGGTACCGGGAATGGGAAAGGAACTACAGAGAATGGCATGGAAAGTTTTACAAGGGCTATGCTGTTGGCGCTCAACCTCACCCTCCAGTAAACAGAGAGAACTTTTCTCCAGGTAGGTTTGGTCCACCTGGGACCAGACAAGAGAATTCACCATATGCTCGGGGACGTAGGGAGGATTATCCTGCTTGGCAGAGCCACCAAAATCACAATATAGCTGGAAATTACCCTGAAAAACCTTCTGAAAGAGAGAGCCATGGCATCAAGGATCCTACAAAATCAAAAGAGAAGGAGGTGAAAAATCCACTGGGAGATGGCCAAGGAAATAAAAAGAGAAAAAGCATAAAAAGAGAAGAAAAAGGGATGAGGATGAAGGATTTCCCAATGCTGAGTTGTTAGCAGGTGCGAGAAAACCAAGAGAGCCAGTTTCAGCAGAAGACGTTAAAATGGACTCCCTGTTCATGGCCCAAGCAGAGATGATGCCACCCCTGTGAGAGATGAGCCTATGGAAGGAGATTCTATTGTTTTCAAGCCGATGTCTGAAAAGGAGAAAAAAGAGAAGGATAAGCCAAAAGCAAAAATTGACAAGACAAAGCGGAAAGTAGAAGTGGCTGTTTCTCCTAAGACAGACAATATAATAAAACTAGCTAAAGCTTCCTCGAACGGAAATCTCCTCGAACGGAAGAGAGAAAGCAAGAAGAGAGAAGGGAAGAGAGAAAGCAAGGATTTAAAGAACCTGACTTGCTGCCCTGATATTGCTCATTTACATCAGTTATAGTGTTTGTGATTAAGTTTAGGGTTAGGGTTAGGGTTAGGGCTCAGTGTTACGGTGAGGGTTAGGTTTAGGGTTAGGGTTAACATTAGGGTTAGGGCTTATCATTAGGGTTATGGTTAGGGGCAGGGGTTAGGTTTAAGGTTAGGGTTAGGGTTAGGTTTAGGGTTAGGCTTAGGGTTATCGTTAGGGTTAGGGATAGGGTTGGGGTTAGGATTATGGTTTGGGTTTAGGGTTAGGGATCGGGTTAGGGTTTCATTTTAGGGTTAGGTTTAGGGTTAGGGTTAGGGCTTGGGGTTACGGTTAGGGTTAGGGTTAGTTTTAGGGTTAGGGTTAGGGTTTGGGTTAGGGTTTAGGGTTAGGGTTTAGGGTTAGAGTTAGGGCTGGGGTTCGGGCTGGGGTTCAGGGTTAGGGTTAGAGTTCGGGATATGGGTTAGGGTTAGGGTTAGAATTAGGGTTAGGGCTTATCATTAGGGTTATGGTTAGGGGTTGGGGTTAGGGTTAGGGTTAGGGTTAGGTTTAGGGTTAGGCTTAGGGTTATCGTTAGGGTTAGGGAGAGGGTTGGGGTTAGGATTATGGTTTGGGTTTAGGGTTAGGGATCAGGTTAGGGATTCATTTTAGGGTTAGGGTTAGGGTTAGGGCTTAGGGTTATGGTTAGGTTTAGGGTTAGGGTTAGCGTTTGGGTTAGGGTTTAGGGTTAGGGTTTAGTTTTAAGGTTAGGGTTAGGGTAAAGGTTAGTGTTAGGTTTAAGGTTAGAGTTAGGGCTGGGGTTCAGGGTTAGGGTTAGAGTTTGGGATATGGGTTAGGGTTTGGGGTTAGGGTTAGCATTAGGGTTAGGGCTTATTAGGGTTAGGGTTAGGGTTAAGGTTAGAGTTAGGGCTGGGGTTCAGGGTTAGGGTTAGAGTTTGGGATACGGGTTAGGGTTTGGGGTTAGGGTTAGCATTAGGGTTAGGGCTTATCATTAGGGTTAGGGTTAGGGTTAAGGTTAGAGTTAGGGCTGGGCTTCAGGGTTAGGGTTAGAGTTTGGGATACGGATTAGGGTTTGGGGTTAGGGTTAGGGTTAGGGTTAGGGTTATGGTTGGGTTTATGCTTATGGGTTAGGATTTCAGTTTGGGTTAGGGTTAGCATTAAGTATTAGGATTAGGTTTAGGGTTAGGGTTGCAGTTTAGTTTTAGGGTTAGGTTTCGCATTAGGGTTAGGGTGAGGTCTCACGGTTATGGTATTAGGTTTGTGATAGCGTTAGGGTTAGGGCTTAGTGTTATGGTTAGGGGTTACATTGGGTTTACGCTTATGGGTTAGGATTTCAGTTTGGGTTAGGGGTAGCATTAATTTTTAGGGTTAGGGTTTAGGTTTAGAGTTGCGGTTTAATTTTAGGATTAGGTTTCGCATTAGGTTTAGGGTGAGGTGTTATGGTTACGGTATTAGGTTTGGGGTAGCATTAGGGTTAGGGTTAGAGTTAGGGTTAGGGTCATTAGGGTTCAGGTTGGGGTTCAGGGTTAGGGTTAGGGTTCGGGATTACGGTTAGGGGTCGGGGTTAGGATTAGCGTCAGGGTTAGGGCTTAAAATTAGGATTAGGGGTTAAGGTTAGGGTTATGGTTGGGGTTAAGGTTAGGGTTATGGTTGGGGTTAGGGTTAGGCCTAGGGTTATCGCTGGGGTTAGGATTATGGTTCAGGTTTAGTGTTAGGGATAGGGTTATGGTTTCGTTTTAGGGTTAGGGTTAGCGTTAGGGTTAGGGCGTAGGGTTACAGTTAGGGATAGGCTTAGCGTTAGGGTTAGGGTTTGGGTTAGGGGATAGGGTTAGGGTTTAGTTTTAGGGTTAGGGGTAGGGGTAGGGTTGTGGTGATGTCTTAAGATTACGGTTTGAGGTTGAGTTAGCATTAGGGTTACGGTTAGAATTAGGGGTTCGGTGTTATGTGAGGGTTAGTTTTATGGTTCCGTTTAGGTTTAACGTTAGGGTTATGCCAAAGTGTTAGTGTTACGGTTTGATGTTAGGGTTAGGGTTACGGTTTGGGGTTAGGGTTAGCGTTAGGATTTTGTTTTAGGGTGAGGTTTCGCCTTAGGGTTAGGGTTAGGGCTAGGGTTAGCTTTATGATTCAGGTTAGGCTTAAGGTTAGGTTACGGTTAGGGTTAAGTGTTCGGTTTAGGGTTAAGTGTTAGGCTTAGGGTTAGGGTTAAGTGTTAGGTTTAGGGGTAGGGTTAGGGTTAAGGTTAGAGTTAGGGTTAGGATTAGAGTTAAGGGTTAGATTTAGGATTCAGTGTTAGGGTTAGGGTGTGGTCTTAATGTTACGCTTAGGGTTTACAGGTAGCGTTAGGGTTAGGTTTAGGGTTAGTGTTAGCGTTAAGGTTAGGGTTAGGGTTTAAGATTGGGTTCAGGGTTAGAGATAGGGTTCGGTATTGGGGTTAGCGTTAGTATAAGGGTGAGGTCTTAGTGTTACAGTTAGGGTTTACGGGTAGCATTAGGGTTAGGGTTAGAGTTAGGGTTAGGGTCATTACGTTAAGGTTAGGGTTGGGGTTCAGGGTTAGGGTTAGGGTTTGGGATTAGGGTTAGGGTTCGGGGTTAGGGTTAACATTAGGGTTAGAGCTTTATGATTCAGGTTAGGCTTAAGGTTAGGTTAGGGTTAGGGTTAGGGTTAAGTGTTCAATTTAGGGTTAAGTGTTAGGGTTAGGGTTAAGGTTAGAGTTAGGCTTAGGACTGGAGTTAAGGGTTAGAGTTAGGGTCCAGTGTTAGGTTTAGGGTGAGGTCTTAATGTTACGCTTAGGGTTTCCGGGTAGCATTAGGGTTAGGTTTAGGGTTAGTGTTAGGGTTAAGTTTAGGGTTAGGGTTTAGGGTTAGGATTGGGGTTCAGGGTTAGAGTTAGGGTTCGGTATTGGGGTTAGAGTTAGTATTAGGGTGAGGTCGTAGTGTTATGCGTAGGGTTTACGGGTAGCATTAGGGTTAGGTTTAGGGGTTAGGGTTAGGTTGGGGTTCAGGGTTAGGGTTAGGGTTCAGGATTAGGGCTAGAGTTCGGGGTTAGGGTTAGCATTAGGGTTAGGGGTTAACGTTAGGGTTAGGCGTTAAGGTTAGGGTTATGGTTAGGGGTTAGGTTTAGGGTTAAGGTTAGGGTTATGTTTAGGGTTAGGGTTAGGCTTAGGGTTAGCATTAGTTTTACGGTTGGGTTTAGGATGGTTCGGGTTTAGGGTTAGGGATAGGGTTAGGGTTAGAGTTAGGGTTAGGTTTACGGTTAGGGTTAGCATTTGGGTTAGGGTTCGGGTTAGGGTTGGGGTTCAGGTTTAGGGTTAGGTTTCGGTGTTAGGCTTAGGGTAAGGGTGAGGTCTTGGTGTTATGCATAGGGTTTACGGGTAGCGTTAGGGGTTCGAGTTAGGGTGAGGGTTTGGTGTTAGTGTTAGGATTGGGGTTCTTATTCTTGATCCTCTCTCCCTCTCTTTCTCTCTCTCGTTTTAATTACAAATTATTATTTATTATTATTATTATTATTATTATTATTATTATTATTATTGGTGTTATTATTGTTATTATTACTATTATTATTATTATTGGTGTTATTATTGTTGTTGTTATTATTGTTATTATTATTGTTATTATTGTTATTATTGGTGTTATTATTGGTAATATTATGGTATTATTGGTGTTACTATTATTACTGTTACTAGGATTACTATTATTGCTATTATTATTTTATTTCAAGTATTAAACTCTTCTTATCTCTACCCGTGAGTTTTCTTGCTTTTGCTCTTCTGATTCTCTCCCCCATCCCATTGCTGGAGGGAGGGCGAGTGAGCGGCTGTGTGGTGCTTAGTTGCCGACTGGGGTTAAACCATGACAGGGGTCCACCACAAAGATGGTTGCCATTCTGTCACATCCTCTGAGCTAAAACTGGCTCATCCTGGGACATGGTGCCCCCCACGCACGCAACCTGCAGTCCAGAAGTACCCCTGAAAAGACCTCGATGGCCTGCATTAACACACCGGCATGCACTTCAGATGCAAACACTGCCAAGTCATCTCTTATTTGCAACAGATACAGAGGACCAAATTCTGCAAATCTAGCCTTACTTCTACTGAAACTTTCCTTACAGACAGCTCATCTTCTCTTTTTGTAAACTGTAGTGAAGACCTGTTCTAGCGCAAAGGCTTGAACCCCGCCTACGGTGAAGAAGCCCCAGTTTTCTTTCCTCACTGCTGTCTTGCTTCCCAAAAATCAATCAATACCAAAAGCTCTGTGTGAACATTGCATAAAAAAGCCAATAGCAAATGCTTTTACTTGCTACTAGTTTTGTCAGGGAAGGAACTAGCTTCTCCTGCTAGTTTTGCTACAGTTTCATGACCTTTAAAGACGCCACTTCTTACCTTTGCTACGCCAATACAGCCTCACAGCTCAGCAAAATCATACTGCAGGTAGGAAACCTTCACCATACAAAGACAGGCACGCTACAGGAATACGTCACTCTCAAAGAACAGACTCTTGCAACCACTCCTCTCTTTGCTTAGCAAAGTTTAGGGCATGTTAGAAAACAACAACAACAACAACAACAAAGCAGGGTTCTCTCTCACATTTTACGGAGCCCATGATATCAGCTGTTCAACATTAAGTCCAACTCCAGCCTGAACCCCAGAATAAGAAATGCCATCTTAAAATTTCTGGAAAAAGGGAGGGCTTTGAAGCGGCAAGACCAGAGAACGTTCACAAAAGCACCGTCATGGAAGTACACATCCCTTATCACAGACCAACTGCACGGTGACCTAAGTGAGTGACGTTGTCTGCTCATTTGCAGCTCAGGGTCTCTTTTTTCATTAGCGCCGAGCATGTAGGTTGGAATTGGAGCTGAGAAGAAAACCATATGCAGTCAGTCTGGTCTCGTTCAAGTTCACATTTACTAGGAATCACAGCAGGTCCCATCTGTCTCTCCAGACCCCACCACCACTTCTGTGCAGCGTCCCGAGGAGCAATAAGCGCAGAACAAGAAACCTTCCTTCAAAATAAGGCCCACAGTCTGCTCTTTCAACAGGACGCACAGAGCACCAGCTGAGAACAACCTCTGCTTTAACTATGCCTAGCTCCGCTGCCTACGTAAGGAGACCAGCTCCTAAATGATCCCTAGCCCTAAAACCACAGATCTTCCCTAGGGCAATGCTAAGGAAATACCAGAGCCCAGGGACACCTGGTCACTCAGCTTCAGTTGACGGGGAGAAGGACAGTGGACTAGAAAGAGAAAAATATGATGAGAGAAAAGATAGAGGAGCTGAGAGAGAAAGAAAGGTATGGGGAAAAGGCTAGAGAGCTGGAGAAATCAAGAGAAATAGGGATGAGGAGCCCTGCAGAGAGATGGAGGAAGAAAAAGTAGGGTCAAGGAGCAGGACAGAGAGGCAGAGATGGGCGTGGGGAAGGAGAGGAAGAAGGAAGGGGGGGCTAGGGAAAGACAGGGACAGGGAGCAGGACGTCCAGATGGAGAAAGAGAAGGAAGGACAGGGAGCAGGACAAAGGGACTGAGAAATAAAGAGAGGGTCAGATCCTGATGGAGACCAAGAAGGGGGGAAAAAGCCAGCAACGGGCTGGAGGACAGAGACAGGGGAAGAGGAAAAGAGGACCGAGAAGCAGAAAAGAGGAAGAGAGAACAAATAAAAGGGAGAGCCAGCTGGACGGGGCAGGGGAGTACAACAAGAAACGATGGGACAGGCAGCGGGACAGAGAAATAAAGACAGAAACGATGGGGACAGGAAGCAGGGCAGAGGGACAGCGAGAGGAAAAAAGGGGCAGGGAGCAGGACAGAGGTGGAAAAAGAAGCAGCAGGAACAGAGGGGGAGAGAGAAGAAAAAGAAAGGTAGGAAGAAGGATGGGAGGCAGAGAGGGAAAGACAAGGAAAGGGAGTAGGACACAGATTGTCAGGGAAAGACAAGGACAGGGAGCAGGACAGGGCGATACAGAGAGAGAAGAAAGGCACAGGGAGGCAGGACAAAGGGAAAGACAGGCAAAACTAAGGGACGGGGAGCAGGACACAGAAGGAGGTAAAAGAGCCTGGGCTGGGCAGCAGGACAGAGAGATGGAAGGAAAAAACAGCACTGGGCTGCAGGACAGAGATGGAGTGAGAAATAGCCGCGGCAGGGAGCAGGACAAAGTGAGGGCGGGGGGAACCTGAAAAGGGAGTAGGACAGAAAAATAGGGTGGGGGAGAGACAGGGAGCGTGAGAGAGAAGCAGAGAGAGACTTAGAGGGCGAGGGAGCAGGGCAGAGAGATGGAGCAAGAAGGGGAACAGAGATGGGCCGCAGAACAAAGGGAAGGAGAGACAAGAACGGGGAACAGGGAGCAAGACAAAGGGACAGGAGAGGAAAAAAACAGTGACGGGTGCAGGACCGAGATGGAGGAATTTAAAAGAAGAGGCCAGAATGACAGCGAGAGAAAAAAGGAAGAGGGGGCAGGACACCACTGGAGGACAAAACCAGCTGTGATGGGCAGTGGGACAGAGAGACGAAGAAAGGAGAACTAGAGAGCGAGAGAGAGAGGAAAGAAGGCACAGCCAGCTGGACAGGGGGGTTTAGTGAGAAAGGGTGGGGCAGGGAATGGGACAGAGAGAAAGAGAGAAAAGAGAAAAAGGACCGAAGGACAGCAAGAGAAAAAAGAGGACAGGGATCTGGACAAAGATGGAGAAAGAAGCAGCAGGAAAAG
Organism: Calonectris borealis; assembly: GCF_964195595.1. Lineage (NCBI taxonomy): Eukaryota > Metazoa > Chordata > Aves > Procellariiformes > Procellariidae > Calonectris > Calonectris borealis. The sequence goes on from NW_027441536.1 coordinate 93,646, forward strand.
AGGAAGAGAGGCAGAAAGAGGGAGAGGGAGGCAGGAAGAGAGAGAGAACTAAGGGCTAGGGGCAGGATAGAGATCGCAAGAAAACCTGCGGTGGGCAGAAGAAAGGAGAGGGAGGAAAAAGGAATAGGGGCAGGGAGAAGGACAGAGTGACAGACAAGAATAACAACAAAGAGAAAGAGAGAAACAGGGACAGTGAGCAGCACAGAGGGATGGGGAAAGAAAGAGAGGTCTCAGGAGCCCTGCAGAGAGATGGAGGAAGCGGGGAGGGGAAGGGTCAGGGAGCAGCAGGGAGAGACAGAAGAGAGATGAACAGGAAGAAGGACAGGGACAGTGGGATACAGCATGGAAAACCGCAGTGACAGTGCGCAGGGCGGGGGGGGAGGCAGAGAGAGAGAGAAGCAGAAGGAGGGAGAAGGGAAGACAAGGACAGGGAGCGGGACATACAGGCAGAGAGAGACAAATCACGACAGGGAACAGGCCAGAGAGACTGTGAAAAACAGAGCGGGATGCAGACCAGGACAAAGAGACAGAGAAGAAACAACAGCAATGTGCTGCAGGGCAGAGACAGAGGAAGGCAAAAAGAGGGACAGGGAGCAGGAGGGAGGGGCAGCAAGAAAAAGACAGGGGCAGGTAGAGCGACAGGGAAAGAGGGACTTGGAGAAGAGAGGACGGGGAGCAGAACACAGCAACAGAAGAAGAGAGGTATGGGGAAGTGAAAAAAATGACACAGAGGGAAATGGGAGGGGGGGGGCTGGGAGGGACTGCGATGCAGAAGAGGGGTGACACGGCCCCGAGGGGCTGGGACTCACCGCAGCTCCCGCTCTCTGCACTGCCAGGCAAATGTTACAGTTCAAGCACTTCTTTCTCTGTCCGTCTGTCCTCTCCTCCCTTCCTCTTCGGTAGATCCACTTGCGTGCCTGTCCTCACCTCAGCTGGGCCGCAGCTGGAGCAAAGCCCGCACCTCCCAAGACCAACATGGCTGCCCAGCAGCCACGTGCCCCAGGCCTACAGCTCCCGGCATGCCCCGGGAACCAACATGGCCGCGCGGCAGCCTGTGCCCCGGGCCTACAGCTCCCAGCATGCCATGGGGCGTGGCTTCCTGCTGCCTGGCCTGAGTGGCGGCTCAGGGCCACGCCAGGGCTGGGGCGCTGCTTCCTGGATCCCGTGGCAGCGATGGGCACAGGGACAGGCTGCCAGATCCCGGGGCCAGGTACGTGTGCGGGCTGTCAGGGTCACCCCTGCCTGGTTTTTCCCAGCGAAGCCCCAGGAGGTGCCGAGGCTGCAGCCCTGGGGCCGAGGCTCCAGGAGCCGGGCATTTCTGCGGGCGCTGCTCCCTGCCAGGCCCCACCGCCAGCTGCCGGCTGCCTGGGGCTTCTCCCCGTTGTCTCCAGCTCTGCTTTCCGCCAGCGCCGGGGGCTCTGCAGGACATCTTGCCCACTCCCCACCACCGTGCTGACCCACGTCTGCAGCTCGTCTGTGGTGTCCACGTCAGACAGCTCATTTGGGGGTGGCAGGTCTCTCCTGAAGCACCCTGGGAACGGGGACAAAGCAAACCCCATCCCTCCCTTCCGATCTTTGTCCCCAGGGAGACCCAGTGGAGACGGACCGTGTGCTGGAGAGCGTCCTGCAGGGAGGTGACAGCCGTTGGCAGAGAGGTGCTGAGAGCCACCTGACAGCAAAGGCGTCCAGTGGCCGCAGAGCAGCCCAGGTGAGCTGTGAGTTCCCCCGTGAGAGACCCTGCTCCCAGGGAGCACCTCCCCATAGAGCAAAGGCCGTATCCAGCCAGCTGGTGCTGGGTACGGCTACCCCAAGGGGTCTTCGCAGGGGGGACGGGGTCACCTGCCTGGTGGCTCTGACACAGACATGATGAGCTGAAGCCCTGTGGCCATGGCTGGCCGGTTCAAAGTCTCCGAGTGCCTCCGCCTTTCTCCCCAGGAGTGTCCAGCCTGGGCACTTTTTCAGGGCGTGACGGATGATGTGAAGATGGATGCTGGTGCTGTCCTGGTGGATCTTCCACTTGGGCACGGTGGGTACCCCCACTTCAGAGTTGTGGTGTCTGAGATCTGGGGCCACCTGAAGAGAGAGACCTCCAGGGAGTTTGTGTTCAATGTTTTGATATCTTGGGGCTACAATGTGCTAGGGATATGGGGCGCTAGGGTTCCAGCCTGCTAGGGTTATGGGGTTTGAGGGTTATGGGAGTTTACGCGACTTAGGATTAAAGCATGTTATTGTTATGGTCAGGATCTGGGTTTGCAAGCGCTGGGTTCCTGGGGTTAGGTTGGTTTTGCCTTATGTTGTGTTCTGGGTGGTCTTTTTTTTGGAAAGTCCTTTTGTAGCTTGCTTGCGTTTTTAGGGTTTGGATAGGGGTCTTTGGTTTTTGTGTGATGTGTCTTCTGCTTGTTTTTTTGCCGTCCTTGTGGTTTGTGTTGCATTTTCTGTCTTGTAACCACCGTTTGTGGTCTAATCTGTGTGATCGGGCCGGGCAGTGTCACTTCTGTTGTGGTCCAGCTCATTTCCACTGAGTCACTAGGGAGGTGGTTAGGTATGGAGGGCTTGCAGTTTGCGGAGAATGACTGCCAGACGACCGACAGCCACTTCTGGGGTGTGGGAGGAGTTCGGGTCCATAGGTAATGACTGCCGCAGGACTAAGTGTACTTCTGAATTTGTGTGGACTCCCAAAGAAATGGTGGGATGCCACCAGCGGCACAGAAGGACAAGGGCTTCCCCAAGGGTACATGGCTTGTTGGTTATTGCTTTTGAGTAAGCAACTGAGTAATTTTGAGTAAGTCTTGTGAGGGGTAGTGGACTCAAGGGGAGACCTTGTGTTCCTCATCAGTGCCTCAGGGGTTTCCTGTCATTTTTTGTTTGTTTGCTTTTTGTTTGCTGTGCTGAATTTAAAAGGCTTATTGTAGCTCTTTGGATTTCTGTCCTTAAAGGAAGTCTCTAGGATTTCTACCCAGGAGCGAGATGTCCAGAAGGGACTGTCCTTGTACACTGATGTCAGCCTTCCGCCTAGAGCACTGTCTGGTGGTGGTGTATTTTAATGGTAAGGTAACTCAAATGCATCTTAAATATACAAGCTTTGCCGTTGTTCCTGCTATGCCTGGGGGACGATTCTCAGCAGCTCATGAACAGTGTGTTCTGCTGTGCTTTACCCGTTAGAAATAATCTGTCACCAGAAATGTCTTCCTTAGTGCCTGCACAGAGCAAGAACCTCCAGTAGCAAGGGCATGCTGACCCTTGGGCAGCTTCAAAGCGACGGATAAATGTAAATAGGTTAAAAATCCAGTCCTATGGTAGCAGTGTGGGCGTCAAAGTTCACCTGACTCTCCACGCTGACTCAGCCTGTCACAATGTTTTGCGGGTAAGGGTGGATGAAGTCAGTATAAGCAGGTGTTGTAACTGGCCAGGCAGTTCATCTAAAGAAACGAAACGTTACCTTTGCTTGGAGTGCCATGCCTTTAGATATGGGGGTGTATTGCCTTTCCTTCCCTGGTGTGAGCACAGAGAACTGAGAGGTGTTTCCATCGGCGGGGCGGGAAAGCCATCCAACAGTCATCACAAGCCTCAGGGCATGTGGTCCTTGATGGAGGCGTAAGTGCTTGGGACAGTTTTACTTCTAAGCCCTAAGCCCTAAGCCTAACCCTAAAACGAAACCCTAAGCCTATCCCTAACCCTAAACCCGAACCATAATCCTAACCCCGACCCTAACCCTAACCCTAACGATACCCTAAGCCTAACCCTAACCCTAGCCCCTAACCCTAACATTAAGATAAGGCCAGGAAGCAGGACACGGCGATAGAAAAAAGAGAAGGAGAGGGAGCAGGAGAAAGAGATGGAGAGAAAGGAAAAAATAGCAGCAGGCTATAGGACAGACAGGGAGGAATTAGAAACTACAGACAGGGGGAGAGACAGAGAAAGAGAAAGCAAAAAATAGTGATGGGCTAAAGGCAGAGAGGGAGGAGTTAAAAAATGGGGGCAGGGGACTGGTCTGTGGCCATAAACATAAATGGTCATTGGCTTCTTTGACTGAACTTTCCATGAATGCCACAAGATACACTCAAGCACCCTGAGATGTCCCCTCCCTTTGCCGGCCCTGCACCGCGGGCAGCCGAGCGCCACACGGCCAAGCCCGCTGCATCTGCCCCAGGCTGTCTTGCCCTGGCTGGCTGCTGACAGGAGGGGACACCAGGTGGTGACAGCCTGGGGGGTGACAGGAGGGACACCAGGTGGTGACAGCCTGGGGGGTGACAGGACACCAGGCGGTGATGGGCCCGGGCGGTGACAGGAGGGACACCGGGCAGTGACAGGCCTGGGGGGTGACAGGAGGGACATCAGGTGGTGACAGCCTAGGGGGGTGACAGGAGGGACACTGGGCAGGGACAGGCCTGGGAGGTGACAGGAGGGACACCAGGCAGTGACAGGCCTGGGGGGTGGCAGGACACCGGGTGGTGACAGGCCAGGGGACAGCAGGGAGACCAGCGGCCCGGGGTGGTGACAGGCCCGGGGCTGACGGGCCCCCCCTCCCCTCGGGGGCGCTTGGTGTTAGGATGAAGAGCACGGGGCCGCCACGCCCACGTGACGCGGGCCTTTTGTCATAATGCGCTGGGTCACGTGAGGCGCGGGGGGTGGGTGCAGTGTGCCGTTGCGTGTGCACAGTGACACGCTTGCAACGGCCCGTATGGTTGTCGGCCAGGAAGGCCATGGCGGAGCGCCGCAGCCTCTGAGCGCCGCCGGCCCGCTCGAGCTCAGCCCGCGCTGCTTGCCCTGGCCTCCTCGGTGGAGGAGGAACCGCCGCGGGCCCTCACCTGGCACAGCGGCCGCGACGCTGTCTGCCGCGGTAGACGCCATCACGGAGCAGGCACCTCCTGGCCCCAACCACGTCGTGCGTCCACTACAAGTTCGCCTCCAAGCTGAACCATGACATGGTCACCTTCAACGGCCTCCACATCTCCCGGTGTGACCTCAAGCACCAGATCATGGGCCGCGAGGAGCTGAAGGCGGCCAGCTGCGACCTGCAGATCACCAACGCCCAGACCAAAGAAGGTGCGCGGGGGCGGCGGGCGCGGGGCCTCGGGCACCGCCCGGCTGGCGGCGTCGCAGACCACCCTGCGTCGGCCGTGGCCTGTGGGAGCCGCGCTCTGCTCTTTGTGGGTCATCCCCACGTAGCGTGAGTCAGGCTGGGGCCCATGCCACCAGCATGCGGCGGGACCGGGAGGGCAAGCGGCGCTGGGCATTAAGTGGGGTGGGAAGCCATAATGCGATTCGGCCACCATCGGTAGCTGTGACTTGTGTTGGGGGCCTCACAGAGCTGTTCTTCTGTGGTTGCTGTTGTGACAACTACCTTCAGATCTGTGTTGTAGACATGGAGCTAGGCGTAGAAGAGTACGTGGTTGATGTGTGACATACGGCGCTTACAAAAGCTTTGGTTTCCTGGAATTCTTCTAGGTAAAATGAGAAGGAAATGTGGGAGCATATCTTCTAATAACCAACTTGCCAGATTTCTTTGAAATGTGGTGGAGAAAGCTGAAAGTGATAGAATTAAAAGAGATGGCTAATTTGAAGAAAAGAAACCACCTGGATTTGGTGAATTTCGTGACTTAATTTTGACTTCAACTTGTTTTACTCCACTGCATTGGAAAATGGGTTTTGCGGCTGTTGCAGAAACTGCCCACTAGCAACATTTTGGATCAGGAGCGTATCTGTGAGTTAAAATCTGTGCAGACCCTTGAAAGCCGTCTTGCGCATGAGTGTTCTCCGTATCTAAATTATACTTTGGAATTTCTTGTTAATATAACTTCTTTTCCACACCAAAGACATGGTCATTCAGATGCTATTGAGCATCATTTCATCATTCGTTTCTAACGGTGGTTTTTTTTCCTGTACTACATGTTAACCGTATCAGGGCAGTACTGAAGTTTTATGGCAGAACGTTTATGGTGGATATACGTAAGAAATGTTCTTAGAGACATCATAAATTCTTTTAAATCTAACAAATGGTGCTTGATTCTTAGAGATGATAATGGTTTCGTATTACTTAGTAGGATATTTCAGTTTGGTAATCTGCCATCTCGATAAGTTTGAATGTGATTAAAGACTTTGGGATGTGACTTTTCAGAAATAAAAAGACTTGTAAAGTGTTTTCATTCCTTAAACATTACATTTCTTTTTTTTTTTCCCCCTGTGGTTCTGTGACACTCTTACAACAGGCTTTTCTTTAAAATGTGTACTAGCGTTTTTTTTCCTCTTCCTGTTTCATGTGTTAAAACTTAAACAGAGTAGTATGTACACTGCGGTAACTGTAACTTCAGCCCTAGCCTTTAAAGTGGTTGGACCTAAAGCTTGCTGTTTGTCTACAGATACTTAAACTATTTTCAGGAGAGTGTCTGTGAAGAGCCTTAACAGCACAACGTTAGGGGTCTTAGGGATGCCACCTGACAGGGCTTGACGAGGTATACAGTATCTTTGGTTTTCAGACCATTGTTCTGATTCGCTCTGCAAAGGTAAGGGCTTTGAATATTTAAAACTGTAGGCAGATTACAGGGGATGCCTGCTGATAGTGCTTTAAAATATTCAGTCCTATCCAGCTTGTGTAAGTACAATAGAAAAAGCATTCTCATGGAGAGATCTTTGCATTTTAAGCTTACTCAGTCCAAGTGTCTCAGGTAGTTGTTTTTTTTTGTTTGGGCCTTATGTAAAAGGTCAGAAGGCTTTCCTCCTCTTCAGAAGACTAACAGGGTGTAAGCCAAGGCAAAGCATGGAGAGCTTCAGGCACACGCTGTTCCTGAAAGGCTTTTCAAGGCTGTCTTCCTAAGTAATTTCATTTGGGCCTCTCTGCTCTGCAAAAAGGGAATCGATCGAACGAATTCACGTCCCTTTGGTTAATTCAAACGAGATGATTAGCTTAAGAGGGGAGATACCACTTGAGTTTGAGCCAATTCTGCCCTACTTGTGAAAGCAAGCTCAAAAAAACCCCAAAATGTCTGTGATCCAAATTCTAGCACTGCCAGTTCTGTTTCCATTTAAACGTAAAGCCCTGAGCAGCTGAGAAGTGTGGTTGTTGATGGATTAAGCTCCAAGAAACAGGCAGAGGCAGCAGGCTCTCTTCTGTGTTCTGTCAGGCTTGAGCCCTGGCAGCACAGGTGACTGGTTTTTAGTTAACAGCTATGAAAGCAATGGCGCAGAGTTCTCGTGCTTTAGCTAAGTGCCTGTTTGGTTGCAGGGCAAGCTAGTCAGACTTTAGAATCTGGTTTAGGCAGGTGAGACTTTGCTGTGGTTTGTTTTTCTCCAAAGATCTATGGGTTTTGTAGCCTAACGGAAGCAAAAGCAACTTTAAGCTAGGTCAGGAAAGAACCTCGTGCATTAGCAGACTCTCCTTTAGTGACCTTTGAGTCCATTTTGCTGTTGGCATTCAAACTGTTTTAAAAAAAGGAAAAAGATTTTGCTGCTTGTGTTTGATTCTCAAACCCCAAGATTTCTTGAAATATACTGTTAGTGTGTTGAGACGATGAAAGCGTGATGTTACATATAAAATTTTGCTTTTGTATCTGTAAAGGGATTCTGCGAAGTGCTACGTAATTACATATGAGCATGCATTCTTACGAATTGACTGATGTTTTTCTCTGTATTTATGTTGTTTTCAGAATACACAGATGAGAATGCCCTGATTCCTAAGAACTCATCGGTAATTGTTAGAAGAATCCCTGTCGGAGGAGTTAAAGCTACCGGCAAAACCGATGTTATGTAAGTATCCATAAAGCATTGTATTCTTTGTTAGGGGTTTCAGTGTGTTAACTTTTTTTATGGATATTAGTTTACAGAGGCGTTCTTTCTTGTTAAAGCTGCTGTTAATTTTTGTTGGCATGGGGTAGATTTTAATGTGTCTGTCCGAAAGTGGACTTACATTTTTAGGCCTGCTGGGACATGGGGTTCGAACTCCAACCATGGTAACTTTTAAGATTATTCTATTGGGTTTGTTCTTGGGGTTGATTGTTCTGAGACCCAAGTTGTAGATCCTGTTTCCTCGACGTGCAGAGATTCCTTATTATATGTGTTTGCTTTTATGGCTTTTATAGTAAAGACAGATACGCATTGTAGCGTAAACGCAAACTTTGTTCCCGTCTCAGAAGAGCCTGATTCTCAGTGTTTGACTATTTCTGGCATTTGGGGGGGATATGGCAGGTATTCTTACGCCCCAAATCTGGGTTTTTTGCATACTAGCTATAGAGGAAAGACCAAGGTTTACCAGTTGGCGAACGATGCAAACAAGAAGTTCATTCGTAAGCGATTCCTATGCGTTTCCTCAAGACAATGTCCGTTTCAGGCAAGAGAAAAAGAACAGTATCCTAAAGTGTATTGCCTTTTGTGCAAGTACGATGAAGGAATAGTTAATCCTTTCCAAACTTGAAACTCAGTAAGCAGTTTAGCACATTACCAAATGTTACTAGTTATCTTGCTACGTCTGTTTTTACCCTAAGCTGGTATCTGTGCTCCGGGTTTTGGTTCTGTATTCCTAAGATTTACGGAGGACAGAGAATCAGGTGTATTGATTAAAATTACAGCTATTCCAATGCAGTGCTGACTAGAGGATTACTGCTGTCATTTATGTATTCATACAGTCCAGTTCTATATCAGCTACATTAGCATTGTTTGAACGGTCATGTTTTCCAGCCGCCTTAAAGATAGGTCTCTCCACCACAATTAGTAGATATTATTAGCTTGTGGTTTTGCCATGTCTTTCTAATGTTGGTTCTCAATAAATCAAGTAGACGGATGAGTTACACTGTGTCTCGAACAAAGAGTACAGCAGCCTCCCGGTACCCACGAGGCATCTGCAAGCAAAAAACCCTGAATTTATGTGGCTCTGCATCTCAACTTTGGGCGTATTCCTGCAGTAGTTGTTGCAGTGTTTTCAGGCACCCTCTAGTAATTCTGGACACCGCAGCACTGTGCTTATAAACATGGCCTTGTTTTGGGGGTTAATTTAAACACGTCTGCTTAGTGCTGTCTTGTCAGTGCATCCTCTGTTTCGGGCACCCTCTCCTGGTATTGTAATGCTGCCCTAAAATGAGAGGATAGATGCGGCTAGCATCAAAGGTCAGATACATACCTGTATGTATAAGGGGATAAGGAAGGAACGGCACCGCTGTTCTAGCGCTGAAAATTAACCAGGCAGATTAGCTTTCTAGTCTTTCAGCTGTGAACATTGCAGAAACAACTGGTAGAGTGGTGGATGTTTGGGAATGATGAATGTATGCTGTAATGGTGGAGAGGCCTTCAAAAATGCGTTACTCTCCTTTTAGTACGCTCTTGAAGGTAAATGTATGAAGAATCCATGCTGTGGTAATCTAAAGGATGTCCTTGTCCTTCCTCAACTTCAGGAGGTACGTGGCTGTCGTTGCGAGCCTGGTGGTGTTCTAGCAGCGGCAGGGAGCGTGCCCCTTTCTATTTGTACACCAGTTGCACAGCAGCCTTTGAATTGCCTCTGCTCATGGGACACTTTGGATGATGTGTGAATTGTTTGTTAACGACATCAATGGTTGCATGGCTGATTCATGATGAGTAGCGTGCAGATACAGATCAATGAGTATGTGGAATCTCAGCAAGTTTTCAAATTTAATAAATATTTCCTAAAATATCGTAGCATTTTCAAGATTATCTTGAAGCAAATTCTGGCAACCAAGACCTTTTTTTTTTGTCACAGGTCTCCTAAATCGCACAAAGGCCTAGGACCTGCTTTCAGGTGACACTTCTACTGCTGTTTTTAGTCCATATAGCATATGTAACACATTTAGTGTTTTGGCACTTTCATGGCTAAGATATCTGAACACAGTGCTTGGGCTTCCACAGAGAAACACTGTTCTAAAGACGATGCTGCTGACATTGTTGTTATTTGTCAGATGACTGATTTTTTTCACTTAAGTACAGGTGCACTTGGAAGTGTCTAGATTATCACTGTTCTTTCTTAGAAACTAAAGGACTCCATCTGGTACCTATTTGTAATACTAGCGATACACAGATTGGCTAAAGTTACCTTCGTATTTTGATGGTTGATTATTTATGAACACAAAACTGTAGTACAGACTTCCTGGTTTAGATACTTATGTAGCAGAGACAAACTATCTGAGGACTTCCCCTTGCACGGTTGTGTTCTATATCCGTAAGCCTTAGAGTAATTTGTGACAATGCAGAAATGGGATTCTGGGGGGTTTTTTTAGTTGCACTGAATGTACCAAGAGACAATGGTTTATGTATATGAGTAAATTTCCAGATTCACTCGACTATCAGAAAATAAAGTTTTGATGTTCAGGTTTTATAATCTGTTTTCAGTGCTTTATGTTTTTGGTACAAGTGCTGTATTTGAAGTTCTGATCACCTTTATTTCTTCTTCTAGAAGTCAAACTGAGCCAGTAAGTGGAACATCAAAAGCAGTATGTAAAAACACAGTCTCACACTTTTTGCTGCACGCTGCACTTAAGGTAGCCTTGGATTAATTTTCCAAACATTAACTTAATAGATTTTCCAGTAAAACATAGTATATGTTGTAAATACAATGTATTTGATTCAGCATAGTAGAAACGGAGTAATGCCATCATTTGCACAGTTCTATCTAATGTGAATATTGGTGTTTGTGCCTAGTAATGCATTGTATTTCATACTGGATATGCTAGACTATTTCCTGAATGACTTTGTGTTGTACAGATAATGTACAATCGTTTTTAGATCACGTAGGTTCAAGGTTTGCACAACTGAACATGGTTTTTGAAAATGTTATCAAAAACCACTGAGAAACCATTATTGTTAAACATGGTACTGTTTCTTACTTTTGACTTGGGGGTTCAAACAAATACCAAAACCAACATGTCCCACACGTTTTGAGGACAGTTCTGTGCAGCTAAATGCTTCCTTTTCATGTCCTTAAAGACTTGGGTATTTGTTCCTGAAACTGTATAATTGAAGCGATATTGTTTGAGTGCATAACTGAGTGCATAACTGTCTTTAATAGATTGCTGTGAATTTAAATATCGTTGCTACACAAAGTGGTATTCTAAAGTTCTACATTTGACCTTTCCGCTTTATCAGATGAAGCAGTTTAGTTTAATAGTTTGTCTGCAAATGAAAATACGTAAAACCCAGTGTACAAATTTTGGCACAAGGTTAGAGCCTGGTGCATTTGTAAAGGGTAAAATCCCTGTCATTTTTCTTAACCTCCGCCTGCAGTACGTTTTTGGATCTGGGTGACTTCAGGGCTGGATGCTGCTTTAATTTCCCAAAGGCTAAGCTTTTCTTTAGGATACTGCCACTTTGAATTTACATTTGGAAAAGGGGCAGCGTTTTTCTTCAGGTTTGAAGACACTGTCGTTCTGCTGCTAAAACAGAAATAAGTAACACAAGGAAATACTTGGCTGATTAGTTTACAAACCACACTGAAAAGAAGTTTCCTGTAGTGATGCTTCCTTCTCAAATAAATATTTGTTAAAAATCCTTTTTAGCTGAAAATTGATAGCTTCCTTACCCCTTCGACTTTTAAGCAGCTGTGAGCATTTGACAAGGGTCCCTCTCTGAGATATTCTGGAGCAATAAGTTGATCTCCAGCGGGTTTGGTTAGTTTAGCTTCTTCTCCTTAACCACATAGGCACTCTTAAGCTGTCACAGGTTTGGACTTTGTTTTGAACAAATACCAACTACACTAGGTTGGAAATGGCTCTTTCAGTGACACTCGGAGGATATAGTGCAGACTGTCAGACTACAGTAGAGGTTAACTATTGCTCTGTTTTTGATTGTAGAACTTGAATGTGAGTTTAATTTTTTGTGAACAGATTGATGACTCTTCTGCATCTATTTCTCTGGCCCAGCTGACTAAGGTACATATATATTCCTAAAAAAAAGTGTTTGCTTTGTATTTTTAAATCTTATACTGTGATCTATAGCTGGAGAACTGTTGTCATGTGAACAAACCTTTAATTTAATTTTTAATAATTTAAAGTATTTCTTTTAACTTTAAAATGTGTGTATATTTTGATACTATCCTGGTAAAGAGTAGTTGCCAGTTTGGGAAGATAGAAGAGGGAGGACCTTATCAGCCGCAACGTAATGTTGCAGTATTACTCATCTTCAAGACACAAAGAAGAAGCACTTCAGAAGCTGTTTACCGTTTTTCATACTTTTCGTTCATTTTGCATTGGAAACTAACACAATTTTCACAGAAGAATTTAATTGGCTGTAAGTGACGGACATTTCAGGGGGGTTTGCAAGAGCCAAAATAGAAGCGTTTCTGGAACACGGACAACTGCATGGCTATTTTTGAATTTCTAGGCGCTACAGTTATAGATCCATGCTTTGAATGCTGCACAATTTCATACACTGTAGTATATATACAGTGGACAACACAATCTAATTTGTTTGATCGCAGACTGTGTAAATTGTGTAAATGCACCTAATTGTTTACAGGAAAATACTGATGCGTATGTGTGGCATATTAGCAAACGTGACCTTCTGAAACTGTTGTAATGCCATGTTTTGCTATGGAACTGCTTGCATTTTTTGCTCAACAACATGTAACTTTGTCTGGGAAAGCACTAGGGATTGCACTTTGTGAAAAGGCGTAGTGCTAGCCAATTAAATTACTAGTCTTTAAAGTTACAAAGATTAGAGAAGGCAGGGCCTAATGCAGAGGAGCTAGTCCTTTCTTCTGAAAATACAGGCTGGAGTTCCTTTCCCAGAAAGAAAAATCTCTTCCCACTGGTAACTTCTTCCCTCTCTCACTGCAGAAATTAAATTGTGGACATTTGGTAAGGAAAAAAAAAATAGTTTGGAAGGTAGCCACCAGGAGAAATTGGTCTCTGTTAGCGCTGTCCCTAAACATGTCCTTGGTTCTGTAAACTCAGGTGAAGTTTTACTCTAAAATGTGAAAAACTGTCCAAGTGGTGTACACATTTAAGCTTTTGAGAAAATGTAAGTATTTCAGAAAAATAGAGGAACATAAGATAAAGCAGCTCCAAACGGTTCCTTACTCTAACCTCCTCAGTGCAGACTGGCTTAGCATGGAGGCAATGTGTTGTAAAAAGTTTTCTGTTTTATTATGCATTAAATGCCATCTTGAATTTTGGTCTATTCCTAGTAATGTCTTGTGGGTTTTGGATGTGTTTTGTAAACGGCTTGGGTTCAAACAAATTAGTCAAGTATCTGTAAAGTCTTCTGTAAATGTTAATGGAAATGACTTCATAGATGTCGATCTGGATTATGTTACAGTTGAGAAAAAGCTGTGTATATGAAACAGCCCTTTAACAAAATGCTGAAACAAGTTGGTTGCTTTTGTGAATGAATGCATCTAAAACCAAAACCATGAGTGGTTGATCTGAATGATAGGTGCTTGAGGGTCCAAATCATTTACAGTCACTCCCTTAGACCCTGCTTGTATCTGTACTAGTGTGTAATAAAAACATTTGAACAAATACTACTTTAAAAAAATCAGCTGGCTTCAATAATTTGAAGATCCAGTTCTGCATAACATTTATATTACAATTTGTATGTTAAAAGGACACGGTCAACTGGAAAAAAACTGCAGGTTTTGCTTATTGTAGTTAACTTGCTTCCTATGAAGAAGTTAGTGGGGGGGAACATGAAGAGCCTAAGGTTTTGAGTGCCCAGGAATGCTCTTTTCAAGTAGGTTAACAGGCACATAAACAGCCTGTGATGATGTAAGGACTCCCCAGAACATCTTTTGGACAACTCTGTTTCATATAAGCAGCTGTTTTCATGCAACCTCAGCTGGCGTTGTGCTGCTCTTTACAGGGTTGGGTGAGTGGTGTTCTCTTTGGCAGTGTGGGCTTAAATGTGTTTCTAATGTATGTGTCAAATAATTACCTGTTAAACAGACTGCCAATCTGGCTGAAGCCAATGCTTCCGAAGAAGATAAAATAAAAGCTATGATGCTACAGTCTTGCCAGGAATATGATCCAATCAAGTAAGTGTTGATAATGTCAAATCTGTTCTTTGAAGATTATGGAAAGATTGTAGAGAAGTTTGTTTTAACGAGAGAGACATGTGCATACCTTTTTCTTCTTTGCCCCAAACCCTTTTAGTTACATGAAGAAACCCTGGGGTCCACCTCCACCATCATCTGCTTGCTTTCGTTGCGGAAAACCTGGCGACTGTATAAAGAACTGCCCAACAAGTGGGGTAAGACTGTGGGGGACTTCTGGTGTTCCTTAGCTTTTCATTTTTTTACCTTGGCAGTTACGTAACAAATCCATGAATACTCATATTAAGAATTGTTTCTCTTGGGGTGAAAGACAGAGGTTCATAGGGCAATGTTGCAAAGCCCTTCAAAATCCAAGGGAAACCTGGCATTATAAATGTAAACTTTTCTTTTTTCTAGGTCATAGACATTAAGTATGTCCACAGATCTTGCTCTGTGAACTTTCATGCATATTTTTATATATTTCAATATTACTGGAAATGTTTCTGGTTTTAACTCTGTTTAATGACAGTTCACAGTTTTTATTATTTCATGTAAAACCAAGATGTTTCTATTGACCCCATCTATTGAATATTTGTGCTCTGAATTGCGCTTTGGAGGAGGAGCGGGTTTGTATCTCTTTTCTGAGTGGATGGTGAGCTAAGGGATATTTCACCCTTAAAGAACCTGAACTTAAGCCAAAGAATGGAATGAGTTCAAAACACTGCTCAAGCCTTTGGAACATCCTGGCTATATTCATTTAGGAAAATAAGTATTTTAGTCGAGCAACCCTTATGCTAGGTAAAAGGAGAGGATTAAAGGCTTTTGCTGCTTAAAATAATCATTGAAATGTCATTTTAAGTGTGGGTCTTAAAAGGAGATATGTCTGCATTTCTTTTCTTAACAGGACAAAAATGTTGAGCCTGTTCCCAGAATTAAAGAGCACAGGAATTCCAAGGAGTTTCATGATGGAGGTGAAAGACCCCAATACAAAGGGTGCTATGCTGACAAACACTGGAAAATACGCAATACCAACTATTAATGCGTAAGTATGGAATTAATTGGACTGGCCAAAAAGTGAGCGAGAGAAACCACGCGTGCATGTCTGAGTGGCTATGCAACCAAGTTGGCCAGCATCTGTAATTACGGGGCAGGAAGCACTGTCATTGTGCTTAACCATAGAATCTGGGATACTTTTGAATATTAAAATAGGGTGGTCCTGCTGTTCGTGCCCCTGGAAGTTGGTCAAACGTGTGGTATGCTAAGAATCTGTATTTCTGCAAAACATTTCAGTAGTGTTTGCAGTGGAGTCGTTCTCTCTGAAAGCTCGTTTTGCTTTTGGTTTATGTTTCAAAGGCTTCTTGCAAAATTTAACAAGTAGCTGTTGGACTGAGATTTCCGCCCCCTCTGACTTTTATCAAATCCCATGTGTGAAACAGACTGAAGTTTTCGTCTTGCTATAAACTAAGAAAATACTGCTGTGTGCTGACAGGAGTGGCTGTTTTAAAATGCACTTGGTAGCACTTCTGTGTTTCTGTCATGGATCTCGTTTTGTAGGAAATAGACTTCTTCCATTTATAAAATGTAGTTACTCGGAGACGAACTTTACCCTGAGCCTGCAATTTACATTTACCCTCTGGCAAAGGAGAGGTGGGATTCATTTCTCTCATAGAAAATGATATAGCCAACTCTGGTGACTTACTGTGGTCTGGAACAAACGGATAGTTAGGCATTTAATCCACATTCTTCTCCACGGGAGAGTTGGTTAAAACCTTCAGAACTCAAGCCTACTAATGTTTTTTTGAGATGTCTATCAGGTTCCCGTACAAAGACAACCAGCATTACCAAGTCTTCTGGGCCCCCAAGGACAAGCAATACCCACAACTGGTGTCCTAGGGTTAAATTTCTTCCTAGTGCTGTGTTTTGGATTTAGTATGAGGAGAATGGTGATAACACACTGATGTTTTCAGTTGTTGCTAAGTGCCCTCCTAGTCCAAGGACAGTTCCCGTGCCTACTGACTGAGCTAGGTACACAAGATGGGAGGGAACATAATCAGGACAGCCAGCCCAGCTGGCCAATGGGGTATTCCATGCCATGTGACGTCATGCTCAGTATATGAACGGTAGGCGTGATCCAGGAAGTACCGATCGCTACTTGGTTATCGGTCAGCGCGGGTGGTGAGCAATTGCATTGTGCATCACTCATTTTGTATATTCTATCATTATTTATTATCATTATTCTCCCTTTTCTGTTCTATTAAACTGTCTTTATCTCAACCCACGAGTGTTTCTCACTCTTACCCTTCCGATTCTCTCCCCGTCCCACTGGGGGGGCGGGGGGAGTGAGTGAGCGGCTGCATGGTATTTGGCTGCCTGCCAGGTTAAACCACGACACTGGTAAGTAACTGTAACTTCAGAATTTCTTTAAAAAAATTACCTTCAGAGGAACTGAATGGGATTTCTTTCTTTTTCCTCTCCCCACTCCAAAAGGTCATCCAATGAGAGCCAGTCCAGTTCGCTCAGCAGGTGGCAGACCAGGCTAGGAAGTGTAAGTATTCTACAGAAATTCAATAGATGACTCCTTGTCACCTGTTAAAAGAGGCTGTATAACGCATAACTTATACAACAGCTGATTTATAATGAAGCAAGTATGCACAGATAGTTGTGGAGAATCCAAGTGGTAATTAATTTTTAAATGGCTTCATTTGAATTGGCTTTTACAAAGGGCATCTGTGCTTCCACTAAGGTTATTTAAAATAAAACTCCGGTACATGACTGAAAACAGGACTCTGAGAAATGAACGCTTTTTGAGGAAACCATAATTGCCTATAAAAATTAAAGATAATTAAAGGATCAGATGGAAAGCCACCTTTTCCATTACTGGCTAAATAGGGCTGAAGAAATTGATTTCCCAATAGGAATCAGCCTCCAACATTCTTTTTTTAACAACTTAGTTGATACTGCATGAGCAAATGGTTGGAAAAGTCAACACTGTTCTTTTATGACAATTTTGAATTTCTTCAATTTAGTCATCTCACATAGCCAAGACGCTTTCTCTCAGTTGGAGAGAGAGGAGTCTGTTTTACCTATTACTGCAGCGTCAAGCTAGTCCTTCCTTTCGCTATATGTTTGTTATAGACAGATTGTAAGAGTGCATTGTGTTTATAAAATCTTAAAGGTAAATCAAAAGAAAAACCAGGATCCATCCCACAGGTTGTCTGATATCTCCAATTCAGTCAGCAAGAAAACAACAATTCAGGGACAGGACCAGGCCAAATACCTCATGATGAGGCAACAACATAGGAAGCGTATGTGGAAGAAGTTAAAAGAAGTTCCAGAGAAGATTAGTTAATATCTGTGCAGTACTTGGAAGATCAGAAGTGTGATGTATTAAGTGTATCAAGGAGTGGCAGAGGAGCAGTGGGCACTTGGCCCACGGGAGATGGGAGTCTCTTTCAAGTGTGGGCAGCCTCCATCCACAGGTGCAAAGCTGAGTATAAGGAGAGAAGACTGAATGAACTGTTGGGGGTGAGGATGTGGAAGGCAAGTATGAGGATCAGGAAATGAGCGTAGTCTCTAAAGAACAGAAAGCAGGGAGAAAAATGCTTAAGTTGGCAGGATGCCATTGGCCTCCCTTATCTAGGGAGGAGTTTTACAGAGAACAACGGAGACTTAAAGAGGAGGAAGTATTTGGCTCAATGAAGTTGCCTTGTTTTTCACGTTTGTATTTCAACAGCATATCGGACTGCAGTTACACTAAAGTGCATCTGACATAAGGAAAAATGACAGTGTTTTTTCCAATAGAATTTTTCGTTGCAGATAGTAAGCATGCATAACTAAAACAAGACAAATGGAATTGAAAAATGTTATCAAATTCCTCAATTTGCAGTAGCATTATGTCAGCAGCTGAAAGAAGCTTTGACATAAGCGTATGGAGAGGAGAAAAAACCCAAACCAAATTTGGGAGGAAAAAAATTGGGGAGAATGACTGTTTTGAATTAACTTCATTTCTTTTTTTGTGTGTTGTGGTTTTTTTCAGGTCCGAGTCTCCTTATAGTGCTTCACCTTACTCTACAAGTTCGTCTACCTGCTCCACATCAAGATCAGGTTCTTCCCGCACTCGCTCCTACTCTCGCTCATTTAGTCCTTCCCATTCTCGTTCCTACTTGCGATTGCTGCCGTATCCAAGAAGAGGCAAAGGGAAGAGGCATAACTATCGTTCTAGGTCAAGGTCACACGGTTATCAGCATTCAAGGTCAAGGTCACCCCCATACAGAAGATGCCATTCACGGTCAAGGTCTCCAGTATTTAGAGGCCAGTCTCCCACTAAACAGACTATACCTCAAGGGGAAGGAGGAAGGGAGTATTTTAACAGATACAGAGAAGTTCCACCATATGATCTGAAAGCTTACTATGGCAGATCTCTTGACTTTAGAGATCCATTTGAAAAGGCAAGGTACCGGGAATGGGAAAGGAACTACAGAGAATGGCATGGAAAGTTTTACAAGGGCTATGCTGTTGGCGCTCAACCTCACCCTCCAGTAAACAGAGAGAACTTTTCTCCAGGTAGGTTTGGTCCACCTGGGACCAGACAAGAGAATTCACCATATGCTCGGGGACGTAGGGAGGATTATCCTGCTTGGCAGAGCCACCAAAATCACAATATAGCTGGAAATTACCCTGAAAAACCTTCTGAAAGAGAGAGCCATGGCATCAAGGATCCTACCAAATCAAAAGAGAAGGAGGTGAAAAATCCACTAGGAGATGGCCAAGGAAATAAGCATAAAAAGAGAAGAAAAAGGGATGAGGATGAAGGATTTCCCAATGCTGAGTTGTTAGCAGGTGCGAGAAAACCAAGAGAGCCAGTTCCAGCAGAAGACGTTAAAATGGACTCCCTGTTCATGGCCCAAGCAGAGATGATGCCACCCCTGTGAGAGATGAGCCTATGGAAGCAGATTCTATTGCTTTCAAACCAATGTCTGAAAAGGAGAAAAAAGAGAAGGATAAGCCAAAAGCAAAAATTGACAAGACAAAGCGGAAAGTAGAAGTGGCTGTTCCTCCTAAGACAGACAATATAATAAAACTAGCTAAAGCTTCCTCGAATGGAAATCTCCTCGAACGGAAGAGAGAAAGCAAGAAGAGAGAAGGGAATAGAGAAAGCAAGGATTTAAAGAACCTGACTTGCTGCCCTGATATTGCTCATTTACATCAGTTATAGTGTTTGTGATTAAGTTTAGGGTTAGGGTTAGGGCTCAGTGTTACGGTGAGGGTTAGGTTTAGGGTTAGGGTTAACATTAGGGTTAGGGCTTATCATTAGGGTTATGGTTAGGGGCAGGGGTTAGGTTTAAGGTTAGGGTTAGGGTTAGGGTTAGGCTTAGGCTTAGGCTTAGGCTTAGGGTTATCGTTAGGGTTAGGGATAGGGTTGGGGTTAGGATTATGGTTTGGGTTTAGGGTTAGGGATCGGGTTAGGGTTTCATTTTAGGGTTAGGTTTAGGGTTAGGGTAGGGCTTGGGGTTACGGTTAGGGTTAGGGTTAGTTTTAGGGTTAGGGTTAGGGTTTGGGTTAGGGTTTAGGGTTAGGGTTTAGGGTTAGAGTTAGGGCTGGGGTTCGGGCTGGGGTTCAGGGTTAGGTTTAGAGTTCGGGATATGGGTTAGGGTTAGGGTTAGAATTAGGGTTAGGGCTTATCATTAGGGTTATGGTTAGGGGTTGGGGTTAGGATTAGGGTTAGGGTTAGGTTTAGGGTTAGGCTTACGGTTATCGTTAGGGTTAGCGAGAGGGTTGGGGTTAGGATTATGGTTTGGATTTAGGGTTAGGGATCAGGTTAGGGATTCATTTTAGGGTTAGGGTTAGGGTTAGGGCTTAGGGTTATGGTTAGGTTTAGGGTTAGGGTTAGCGTTTGGGTTAGGGTTTAGTTTTAAGGTTAGGGTTAGGGTAAAGGTTAGTGTTAGGTTTAAGGTTAGAGTTAGGGCTGGGGTTCAGGGTTAGGGTTAGAGTTTGGGATACGGGTTAGGGTTTGGGGTTAGGGTTAGCATTAGGGTTAGGGCTTATTAGGGTTAGGGTTAGGGTTAAGGTTAGAGTTAGGGCTGGGGTTCAGGGTTAGGGTTAGAGTTTGGGATACGGGTTAGGGTTTGGGGTTAGGGTTAGGGTTAGGGTTAGGGTTAGGGATTAGTGTTATGGTTAGTGGTTATGGTTGGGTTTATGCTTATGGGTTAGGATTTCAGTTTCGGTTAGAGTTAGCATTAAGTATTAGGATTAGGTTTAGGGTTAGGGTTGCAGTTTAGTTTTAGGGTTAGGTTTCGCATTAGGGTTAGGGTGAGGTCTCACGGTTATGGTTTTAGGTTTGTGATAGCGTTAGGGTTAGGGCTTAGTGTTATGGTTAGGGGTTACATTGGGTTTACGCTTATGGGTTAGGATTTCAGTTTGGGTTAGCGGTAGCATTAATTTTTAGGGTTAGGGTTTAGGTTTAGAGTTGCGGTTTAATTTTAGGATTAGGTTTCGCATTAGGTTTAGGGTGAGGTGTTATGGTTACGGTATTAGGTTTGGGGTAGCATTAGGGTTAGGGTTAGAGTTAGGGTTAGGGTCATTAGGGTTCAGGTTGGGGTTCAGGGTTAGGGTTAGGGTTCGGGATTACGGTTAGGGGTCGGGGTTAGGATTAGCGTCAGGGTTAGGGCTTAAAATTAGGATTAGGGGTTAAGGTTAGGGTTATGGTTGGGGTTAAGGTTAGGGTTATGGTTGGGGTTAGGGTTAGGCCTAGGGTTATCGTTGGGGTTAGGATTATGGTTCAGGTTTAGTGTTAGGGATAGGGTTATGGTTTCGTTTTAGGGTTAGGGTTAGCGTTAGGGTTAGGGCATAGGGTTACAGTTAGGGATAGGCTTAGCGTTAGGGTTAGGGTTTGGGTTAGGGGATAGGGTTAGGGTTTAGTTTTAGGGTTAGGGGTAGGGGTAGGGGTAGGGTTTTGGTGATGTCTTAAGATTACGGTTTGAGGTTGAGTTAGCATTAGGGTTACGGTTAGAATTAGGGGTTCGGTGTTATGTGAGGGTTAGTTTTATGGTTCCGTTTAGGTTTAACGTTAGGGTTATGCCAAAGTGTTAGTGTTACGGTTTGATGTTAGGGTTAGGGTTACGGTTTGGGGTTAGGGTTAGCGTTAGGATTTTGTTTTAGGGTGAGGTTTCGCCTTAGGGTTAGGGTTAGGGCTAGGGTTAGCTTTATGATTCAGGTTAGGCTTAAGGTTAGGTTACGGTTAGGGTTAAGTGTTAGGCTTAGGGTTAGGGTTAAGTGTTAGGTTTAGGGGTAGGGTTAGGGTTAAGGTTAGAGTTAGGGTTAGGATTAGAGTTAAGGGTTAGAGTTAGGATTCAGTGTTAGGGTTAGGGTGAGGTCTTAATGTTACGCTTAGGGTTTACAGGTAGCGTTAGGGTTAGGTTTAGGGTTAGTGTTAGCGTTAAGGTTAGGGTTAGGGTTTAAGATTGGGTTCAGGGTTAGAGATAGGGTTCGGTATTGGGGTTAGCGTTAGTATAAGGGTGAGGTCTTAGTGTTACAGTTAGGGTTTACGGGTAGCATTAGGGTTAGGGTTAGAGTTAGGGTTAGGGTCATTACGTTAAGGTTAGGGTTGGGGTTCAGGGTTAGGGTTAGGGTTTGGGATTAGGGTTAGGGTTCGGGGTTAGGGTTAACATTAGGGTTAGAGCTTTATGATTCAGGTTAGGCTTAAGGTTAGGTTAGGGTTAGGGTTAGGGTTAAGTGTTCAATTTAGGGTTAAGTGTTAGGGTTAGGGTTAAGGTTAGAGTTAGGCTTAGGACTGGAGTTAAGGGTTAGAGTTAGGGTCCAGTGTTAGGTTTAGGGTGAGGTCTTAATGTTACGCTTAGGGTTTCCGGGTAGCATTAGGGTTAGGTTTAGGGTTAGTGTTAGGGTTAAGTTTAGGGTTAGGGTTTAGGGTTAGGATTGGGGTTCAGGGTTAGAGTTAGGGTTCGGTATTGGGGTTAGAGTTAGTATTAGGGTGAGGTCGTAGTGTTATGCGTAGGGTTTACGGGTAGCATTAGGGTTAGGTTTAGGGGTTAGGGTTAGGTTGGGGTTCAGGGTTAGGGTTAGGGTTCAGGATTAGGGCTAGAGTTCGGGGTTAGGGTTAGCATTAGGGTTAGGGGTTAATGTTAGGGTTAGGCGTTAAGGTTAGGGTTATGGTTAGGGGTTAGGTTTAGGGTTAAGGTTAGGGTTATGTTTAGGGTTAGGGTTAGGCTTAGGGTTAGCATTAGTTTTACGGTTGGGTTTAGGATGGTTCGGGTTTAGGGTTAGGGATAGGGTTAGGGTTAGAGTTAGGGTTAGGTTTACGGTTAGGTTTAGCATTTGGGTTAGGGTTCGGGTTAGGGTTGGGGTTCAGGTTTAGGGTTAGGTTTCGGTGTTAGGCTTAGGGTAAGGGTGAGGTCTTAGTGTTATGCATAGGGTTTACGGGTAGTGTTAGGGGTTCGAGTTAGCGTGAGGGTTTGGTGTTAGTGTTAGGATTGGGGTTCTTATTCTTGATCCTCTCTCCCTCTCTTTCTCTCTCTCGTTTTAATTACAAATTATTATTATTATTATTATTATTATTATTATTATTATTATTATTGGTGTTATTATTGTTATTATTACTATTATTATTATTATTGGTATTATTATTGTTGTTGTCATTATTATTATTATTATTGTTGTTATTGTTATTATTGGTGTTATTATTGGTAATATTATGGTATTATTGGTGTTACTATTATTACTGTTACTAGTATTACTATTACTGCTATTATTATTTTATTTCAAGTATTAAACTCTTCTTATCTCTACCCGTGAGTTTTCTTGCTTTTGCTCTTCTGATTCTCTCCCCCATCCCATTGCTGGGGGGAGGGCGAGTGAGCGGCTGTGTGGTGCTTAGTTGCCGACTGGGGTTAAACCATGACAGGGGTCCACCACAAAGATGGTTGCCATTCTGTCACATCCTCTGAGCTAAAACTGGCTCATCCTGGGACATGGTGCCCCCCACGCACGTAACCTGCAGTCCAGAAGTACCCCTGAAAAGACCTCGACGGCCTGCATTAACACACCGGCATGCACTTCAGATGTAAACACTGCCAAGTCATCTCTTATTTGCAACAGATACGGAGGACCAAATTCTGCAAATCTAGCCTTACTTCTACTGAAACTTTCCTTACAGACAGCTCATCTTCTCTTTTTGTAAACTGTAGTGAAGACCTGTTCTAGCGCAAAGGCTTGAACCCCGCCTACGGTGAAGAAGCCCCAGTTTTCTTTCCTCACTGCTGTCTTGCTTCCCAAAAATCAATCAATACCAAAAGCTCTGTGTGAACATTGCATAAAAAAGCCAATAGCAAATGCTTTTACTTGCTACTAGTTTTGTCAGGGAAGGAACTAGCTTCTCCCGCTAGTTTTGCTACAGTTGCATGACCTTTAAAGACGCCACTTCTTACCTTTGCTACGCCAATACAGCCTCACAGCTCAGCAAAATCATACTGCAGGTAGGAAACCTTCACCATACAAAGACAGGCACGCTACAGGAATACGTCACTCTCAAAGAACAGACTCTTGCAACCGCTCCTCCCTTTGCTTAGCAAAGTTTAGGGCGTGTTAGAAAACAACAACAACAACAACAAAGCAGGGTTCTCTCTCACATTTTACGGAGCCCATGATATCAGCTGTTCAACATTAAGTCCAACTCCAGCCTGAACCCCAGAATAAGAAATGCCATCTTAAAATTTCTGGAAAAAGGGAGGGCTTTGAAGCGGCAAGACCAGAGAACGTTCACAAAAGCACCGTCATGGAAGTACACATCCCTTATCACAGACCAACTGCACGGTGACCTAAGTGAGTGACGTTGTCTGCTCATTTGCAGCTCAGGGTCTCTTTTTTCATTAGCGCCGAGCATGTAGGTTGGAATTGGAGCTGAGAAGAAAACCATATGCAGTCAGTCTGGTCTCGTTCAAGTTCACATTTACTAGGAATCACAGCAGGTCCCATCTGTCTCTCCAGACCCCACCACCACTTCTGTGCAGCGTCCCGAGGAGCAATAAGCGCAGAACAAGAAACCTTCCTTCAAAATAAGGCCCACAGTCTGCTCTTTCAACAGGACGCACAGAGCACCAGCTGAGAACAACCTCTGCTTTAACTATGCCTAGCTCCGCTGCCTACGTAAGGAGACCAGCTCCTAAATGATCCCTAGCCCTAAAACCACAGATCTTCCCTAGGGCAATGCTAAGGAAATACCAGAGCCCAGGGACACCTGGTCACTCAGCTTCAGTTGACGGGGAGAAGGACAGTGGACTAGAAAGAGAAAAATATGATGAGAGAAAAGATAGAGGAGCTGAGAGAGAAAGAAAGGTATGGGGAAAAGGCTAGAGAGCTGGAGAAATCAAGAGAAATAGGGATGAGGAGCCCTGCAGAGAGATGGAGGAAGAAAAAGTAGGGTCAAGGAGCAGGACAGAGAGGCAGAGATGGGCGTGGGGAAGGAGAGGAAGAAGGAAGGGGGGGCTAGGGAAAGACAGGGACAGGGAGCAGGACGTCCAGATGGAGAAAGAGAAGGAAGGACAGGGAGCAGGACAAAGGGACTGAGAAATAAAGAGAGGGTCAGATCCTGATGGAGACCAAGAAGGGGGGAAAAAGCCAGCAACGGGCTGGAGGACAGAGACAGGGGAAGAGGAAAAGAGGACCGAGAAGCAGAAAAGAGGAAGAGAGAACAAATAAAAGGGAGAGCCAGCTGGACGGGGCAGGGGAGTACAACAAGAAACGATGGGACAGGCAGCGGGACAGAGAAATAAAGACAGAAACGATGGGGACAGGAAGCAGGGCAGAGGGACAGCGAGAGGAAAAAAGGGGCAGGGAGCAGGACAGAGGTGGAAAAAGAAGCAGCAGGAACAGAGGGGGAGAGAGAAGAAAAAGAAAGGTAGGAAGAAGGATGGGAGGCAGAGAGGGAAAGACAAGGAAAGGGAGTAGGACACAGATTGTCAGGGAAAGACAAGGACAGGGAGCAGGACAGGGTGATACAGAGAGAGAAGAAAGGCACAGGGAGGCAGGACAAAGGGAAAGACAGGCAAAACTAAGGGACGGGGAGCAGGACACAGAAGGAGGTAAAAGAGCCTGGGCTGGGCAGCAGGACAGAGAGATGGAAGGAAAAAACAGCACTGGGCTGCAGGACAGAGATGGAGTGAGAAATAGCCGCGGCAGGGAGCAGGACAAAGTGAGGGCGGGGGGAACCTGAAAAGGGAGTAGGACAGAAAAATAGGGTGGGGGAGAGACAGGGAGCGTGAGAGAGAAGCAGAGAGAGACTTAGAGGGCGAGGGAGCAGGGCAGAGAGATGGAGCAAGAAGGGGAACAGAGATGGGCCGCAGAACAAAGGGAAGGAGAGACAAGAACGGGGAACAGGGAGCAAGACAAAGGGACAGGAGAGGAAAAAAACAGTGACGGGTGCAGGACCGAGATGGAGGAATTTAAAAGAAGAGGCCAGAATGACAGCGAGAGAAAAAAGGAAGAGGGGGCAGGACACCACTGGAGGACAAAACCAGCTGTGATGGGCAGTGGGACAGAGAGACGAAGAAAGGAGAACTAGAGAGCGAGAGAGAGAGGAAAGAAGGCACAGCCAGCTGGACAGGGGGGTTTAGTGAGAAAGGGTGAGGCAGGGAATGGGACAGAGAGAAAGAGAGAAAAGAGAAAAAGGACCGAAGGACAGCAAGAGAAAAAAGAGGACAGGGATCTGGACAAAGATGGAGAAAGAAGCAGCAGGAAAAGAGGAAGAGAGGCAGAAAGAGGGAGAGGGAGGCAGGAAGAGAGAGAGAACTAAGGGCTAGGGGCAGGATAGAGATCGCAAGAAAACCTGCGGTGGGCAGAAGAAAGGAGAGGGAGGAAAAAGGAATAGGGGCAGGGAGAAGGACAGAGTGACAGACAAGAATAACAACAAAGAGAAAGAGAGAAACAGGGACAGTGAGCAGCACAGAGGGATGGGGAAAGAAAGAGAGGTCTCAGGAGCCCTGCAGAGAGATGGAGGAAGCGGGGAGGGGAAGGGTCAGGGAGCAGCAGGGAGAGACAGAAGAGAGATGAACAGGAAGAAGGACAGGGACAGTGGGATACAGCATGGAAAACCGCAGTGACAGTGAGCAGGGCGGGGGGGGAGGCAGAGAGAGAGAGAAGCAGAAGGAGGGAGAAGGGAAGACAAGGACAGGGAGCGGGACATACAGGCAGAGAGAGACAAAGCAGGACAGGGAACAGGCCAGAGAGACTGTGAAAAACAGAGCGGGATGCAGACCAGGACAAAGAGACAGAGAAGAAACAACAGCAATGTGCTGCAGGGCAGAGACAGAGGAAGGCAAAAAGAGGGACAGGGAGCAGGAGGGAGGGGCAGCAAGAAAAAGACAGGGGCAGGTAGAGCGACAGGGAAAGAGGGACTTGGAGAAGAGAGGACGGGGAGCAGAACACAGCAACAGAAGAAGAGAGGTATGGGGAAGTGAAAAAAATGACACAGAGGGAAATGGGAGGGGGGGGGCTGGGAGGGACTGCGATGCAGAAGAGGGGTGACACGGCCCCGAGGGGCTGGGACTCACCGCAGCTCCCGCTCTCTGCACTGCCAGGCAAATGTTACAGTTCAAGCACTTCTTTCTCTGTCCGTCTGTCCTTTTCTCCCTTCCTCTTCGGTAGCTCCACCTGCGTGCCTGTCCTCACCTCAGCTGGGCCGCAGCTGGAGCAGAGCCCGCACCTCCCAAGACCAACATGGCTGCCCAGCAGCCACGTGCCCCAGGCCTACAGCTCCCGGCATGCCCCGGGAACAACATGGCCGCCCGGCAGCCCGTGCCCCCGGCCTACAGCTCCCAGCATGCCATGGGGCGCGGCTTCCTGCTGCCTGGCCTGAGAGGCGGCTCAGGGCCACGCCAGGGCTGGGGCGCTGCTTCCTGGATCCCGTGGCAGCGATGGGCACAGGGACAGGCTGCCAGATCCCGGGGCCAGGTACGTGTGCGGGCTGTCAGGGTCACCCCTGCCTGGTTTTTCCCAGCGAAGCCCCAGGAGGTGCCGAGGCTGCAGCCCTGGGGCCGAGGCTCCAGGAGCCGGGCATTTCTGCGGGCGCTGCTCCCTGCCAGGCCCCACCGCCAGCTGCCGGCTGCCTGGGGCTTCTCCCCGTTGTCTCCAACTCTGCTTTCCGCCCGCGCCGGGGGCTCCGCAGGACATCTTGCCCACTCCCCGCCACCGTGCTGACCCACGTCTGCAGCTCGTCTGTGGTGTCCACGTCAGACAGCTCATTTGGGGGTGGCAGGTCTCTCCTGAAGCACCCTGGGAACGGGGACAGAGCAAACCCCATCCCTCCCTTCCGATCTTTGTCCCCAGGGAGACCCAGTGGAGATGGACCGTGTGCTGGAGAGCGTCCCGCAGGGAGGTGACAGCCGTTGGCAGAGAGGTGCTGAGAGCCACCTGACAGCAAAGGCGTCCAGTGGCCGCAGAGCAGCCCAGGTGAGCTGTGAGTTCCCCCGTGAGAGACCCTGCTCCCAGGGAGCACCTCCCCATAGAGCAAAGGCCGTATCCAGCCAGCTGGTGCTGGGTACGGCTACCCCAAGGGGTCTTCGCAGGGGGGACGGGGTCACCTGCCTGGTGGCTCTGACACAGACATGATGAGCTGAAGCCCTGTGGCCATGGCTGGCCGGTTCAAAGTCTCCGAGTGCCTCCGCCTTTCTCCCCAGGAGTGTCCAGCCTGGGCACTTTTTCAGGGCGTGACGGATGATGTGAAGATGGATGCTGGTGCTGTCCTGGTGGATCTTCCACTTGGGCACGGTGGGTACCCCCACTTCAGAGTTGTGGTGTCTGAGATCTGGGGCCACCT
Organism: Calonectris borealis; assembly: GCF_964195595.1. Classification (NCBI taxonomy): domain Eukaryota; kingdom Metazoa; phylum Chordata; class Aves; order Procellariiformes; family Procellariidae; genus Calonectris; species Calonectris borealis. Next base: position 121,434 of record NW_027441536.1, read on the forward strand.
GAAGAGAGAGACCTCCAGGGAGTTTGTGTTCAATGTTTTGATATCTTGGGGCTACAATGTGCTAGGGATATGGGGCGCTAGGGTTCCAGCGTGCTAGGGTTATGGGGTTTGAGGGTTATGGGAGTTTACGCGACTTAGGATTAAAGCATGTTATTGTTATGGTCAGGATCTGGGTTTGCAAGCGCTGGGTTCCTGGGGTTAGGTTGGTTTTGCCTTATGTTGTGTTCTGGGTGGTCTTTTTTTTGGAAAGTCCTTTTGTAGCTTGCTTGCATTTTTAGGGTTTGGATAGGGGTCTTTGGTTTTTGTGTGATGTGTCTTCTGCTTGTTTTTTTGCTGTCCTTGTGGTTTGTGTTGCATTTTCTGTCTTGTAACCACCGTTTGTGGTCTAATCTGTGTGATCGGGCCGGGCAGTGTCACTTCTGTTGTGGTCCAGCTCATTTCCACGGAGTCACTAGGGAGGTGGTTAGGTATGGAGGGCTTGCAGTTTGCGGAGAATGACTGCCAGACGACCGACAGCCACTTCTGGGGTGTGGGAGGAGTTCGGGTCCATAGGTAATGACTGCCGGAGGACTAAGTGTACTTCTGAATTTGTGTGGACTCCCAGAGTAATGGTGGGATGACACCAGCGGCACAGAAGGACAAGGGCTTCCCCAAGGGTACATGGCTTGTTGGTTATTGCTTTTGAGTAAGCAACTGAGTAATTTTGAGTAAGTCTTGTGAGGGGTAGTGGACTCAAGGGGAGACCTTGTGTTCCTCATCAGTGCCTCAGGGGTTTCCTGTCATTTTTTGTTTGTTTGCTTTTTGTTTGCTGTGCTGAATTTAAAAGGCTTATTGTAGCTCTTTGGATTTTTGTCCTTAAAGGAAGTCTCTAGGATTTCTACCCAGGAGCGAGATGTCCAGAAGGGACTGTCCTTGTACACTGATGTCAGCCTTCCGCCTAGAGCACTGTCTGGTGGTGGTGTATTTTAATGGTAAGGTAACTCAAATGCATCTTAAATATACAAGCTTTGCCGTTGTTCCTGCTATGCCTGGGGGACGATTCTCAGCAGCTCATAAACAGTGTGTTCTGCTGTGCTTTACCCGTTAGAAATAATCTGTCACCAGAAATGTCTTCCTTAGTGCCTGCACAGAGCAAGAACCTCCAGTAGCAAGGGCATGCTGACCCTTGGGCAGCTTCAAAGCGACGGATAAATGTAAATAGGTTAAAAATCCAGTCCTATGGTAGCAGTGTGGGCGTCAAAGTTCACCTGACTCTCCACGCTGACTCAGCCTGTCACAATGTTTTGCGGGTAAGGGTGGATGAAGTCAGTATAAGCAGGTGTTGTAACTGGCCAGGCAGTTCATCTAAAGAAACGAAACGTTACCTTTGCTTGGAGTGCCATGCCTTTAGATATGGGGGTGTATTGCCTTTCCTTCCCTGGTGTGAGCACAGAGAACTGAGAGGTGTTTCCATCGGGGGGAGGGAAAGCCATCCAACAGTCATCACAAGCCTCAGGGCATGTGGTCCTTGATGGAGGCGTAAGTGCTTGGGACAGTTTTATTTCTAAGCCCTAAGCCCTAAGCCTAACCCTAAAACGAAACCCTAAGCCTATCCCTAACCCTAAACCCGAACCATAATCCTAACCCCGACCCTAACCCTAACCCTAACAATACCCTAAGCCTAACCCTAACCCTAGCCCCTAACCCTAACATTAAGATAAGGCAAGGAAGCAGGACACGGCGATAGAAAAAAGAGAAGGAGAGGGAGCAGGAGAAAGAGATGGAGAGAAAGGAAAAAATAGCAGCAGGCTATAGGACAGACAGGGAGGAATTAGAAACTACAGACAGGGAGAGAGACAGAGAAAGAGAAAGCAAAAAATAGTGATGGGCTAAAGGCAGAGAGGGAGGAGTTAAAAAATGGGGGCAGGAGACTGGTCTGTGGCCATAAACATAAATGGTCATTGGCTTCTTTGACTGAACTTTCCATGAATGCCACAAGATACACTCAAGCACCCTGAGATGTCCCCTCCCTTTGCCGGCCCTGCACCGCGGGCAGCCGAGCGCCACACGGCCAAGCCCGCTGCATCTGCCCCAGGCTGTCTTGCCCTGGCTGGCTGCTGACAGGAGGGGACACCAGGTGGTGACCGTCTGGGGGGTGACAGGAGGGACACCAGGTGGTGACAGCCTGGGGGGTGACAGGAGGGACATCAGGTGGTGACAGCCTGGGGGGTGACAGGACACCAGGCGGTGATGGGCCCGGGCGGTGACAGGAGGGACACCGGGCAGTGACAGGCCTGGGGGGTGACAGGAGGGACATCAGGTGGTGACAGCCTAGGGGGGTGACAGGAGGGACACTGGGCAGGGACAGGCCTGGGGGGTGACAGGAGGGACACCAGGCAGTGACAGGCCTGGGGGGTGGCAGGACACCGGGTGGTGACAGGCCAGGGGACAGCAGGGAGACCAGCGGCCCGGGGTGGTGACAGGCCCGGGGCTGACGGGCCCCCCCTCCCCTCGGGGGCGCTTGGTGTTAGGATGAAGAGCACGGGGCCGCCACGCCCACGTGACGCGGGCCTTTTGTCATAATGCGCTGGGTCACGTGAGGCGCGGGGGGTGGGTGCAGTGTGCCGTTGCGTGTGCACAGTGACACGCTTGCAGCGGCCCATACGGTTGTCGGCCAGGAAGGCCATGGCGGAGCGCCGCAGCCTCTGAGCGCCACTGGCCCGCTCGAGCTCAGCCCGCGCTGCTTGCCCTGGCCTCCTCGGTGGAGGAGGAAACGCCGCGGGCCCTCACCTGGCACAGCGGCCGCGACGCTGTCTGCCGCGGTAGACGCCATCACGGAGCAGGCACCTCCTGGCCCCAACCACGTCGTGCGTCCACTACAAGTTCGCCTCCAAGCTGAACCATGACATGGTCACCTTCAACGGCCTCCACATCTCCCGGTGTGACCTCAAGCACCAGATCATGGGCCGCAAGGAGCTGAAGGCGGCCAGCTGCGACCTGCAGATCACCAACGCCCAGACCAAAGAAGGTGCGCGGGGGCGGCGGGTGCGGGGCCTCGGGCACCGCCCGGCTGGCGGCGTCGCAGACCACCCTGCGTCGGCCGTGGCCTGTGGGAGCCGCGCTCTGCTCTTTGTGGGTCATCCCCACGTAGCGTGAGTCAGGCTGGGGCCTATGCCGCCAGCATGCGGCGGGACCGGGAGGGCAAGCGGCGCTGGGCATTAAGTGGGGTGGGAAGCCATAATGCGATTCGGCCACCATCGGTAGCTGTGACTTGTGTTGGGGGCCTCACAGAGCTGTTCTTCTGTAGTTGCTGTTGTGACAACTACCTTCAGATCTGTGTTGTAGACATGGAGCTAGGCGTAGAAGAGTACGTGGTTGATGTGTGACATACGGCGCTTACAAAAGCTTTGGTTTCCTGGAATTCTTCTAGGTAAAATGAGAAGGAAATGTGGGAGCATATCTTCTAATAACCAACTTGCCAGATTTCTTTGAAATGTGGTGGAGAAAGCTGAAAGTGATAGAATTAAAAGAGATGGCTAATTTGAAGAAAAGAAACCACCTGGATTTGGTGAATTTCGTGACTTAATTTTGACTTCAACTTGTTTTACTCCACTGCATTGGAAAATGGGTTTTGCGGCTGTTGCAGAAACTGCCCACTAGCAACATTTTGGATCAGGAGCGTATCTGTGAGTTAAAATCTGTGCAGACCCTTGAAAGCCGTCTTGCGCATGAGTGTTCTCCGTATCTAAATTATACTTTGGAATTTCTTGTTAATATAACTTCTTTTCCACACCAAAGACATGGTCATTCAGATGCTATTGAGCATCATTTCATCATTCGTTTCTAACGGTGGTTTTTTTTCCTGTACTACATGTTAACCGTATCAGGGCAGTACTGAAGTTTTATGGCAGAACGTTTATGGTGGATATACGTAAGAAATGTTCTTAGAGACATCATAAATTCTTTTAAATCTAACAAATGGTGCTTGATTCTTAGAGATGATAATGGTTTCGTATTACTTAGTAGGATATTTCAGTTTGGTAATCTGCCATCTCGATAAGTTTGAATGTGATTAAAGACTTTGGGATGTGACTTTTCAGAAATAAAAAGACTTGTAAAGTGTTTTCATTCCTTAAACATAACATTACATTTTTTTTTTTTCCCCCTGTGGTTCTGTGACACTCTTACAACAGGCTTTTCTTTAAAATGTGTACTAGCGTTTTTTTTCTTCTTCCTGTTTCATGTGTTAAAACTTAAACAGAGTAGTATGTACACTGCGGTAACTGTAACTTCAGCCCTAGCCTTTAAAGTGGTTGGACCTAAAGCTTGCTGTTTTTCTGCAGATACTTAAACTATTTTCAGGAGAGTGTCTGTGAAGAGCCTTAACAGCACAACGTTAGGGGTCTTAGGGATGCCACCTGACAGGGCTTGACGAGGTATACAGTATCTTTGGTTTTCAGACCATTGTTCTGATTCGCTCTGCAAAGGTAAGGGCTTTGAATATTTAAAACTGTAGGCAGATTACAGGGGATGCCTGCTGATAGTGCTTTAAAATATTCAGTCCTATCCAGCTTGTGTAAGTACAATAGAAAAAGCATTCTCATGGAGAGATCTTTGCATTTTAAGCTTACTCAGTCCAAGTGTCTCAGGTAGTTGGTTTTTTTTGTTTGGGCCTTATGTAAAAGGTCAGAAGGCTTTCCTCCTCTTCAGAAGACTAACAGGGTGTAAGCCAAGGCAAAGCATGGAGAGCTTCAGGCACACGCTGTTCCTGAAAGGCTTTTCAAGGCTGTCTTCCTAAGTAATTTCATTTGGGCCTCTCTGCTCTGCAAAAAGGGAATCGATCGAACGAATTCACATCCCTTTGGTTAATTCAAACTAGATGATTAGCTTAAGAGGGGAGATACCACTTGAGTTTGAGCCAATTCTGCCCTACTTGTGAAAGCAAGCTCAAAAAAACCCCAAAATGTCTGTGATCCAAATTCTAGCACTGCCAGTTCTGTTTCCATTTAAACGTAAAGCCCTGAGCAGCTGAGAAGTGTGGTTGTTGATGGATTAAGCTCCAAGAAACAGGCAGAGGCGGCAGGCTCTCTTCTGTGTTCTGTCAGGCTTGAGCACTGGCAGCACAGGTGACTGGTTTTCAGTTAACAGCTATGAAAGCAATGGCACAGAGTTCTCGTGCTTTAGCTAAGTGCCTGTTTGGTTGCAGGGCAAGCTAGTCAGACTTTAGAATCTGATTTAGGCAGGTGAGACTTTGCTGTGGTTTGTTTTTCTCCAAAGATCTATGGGTTTTGTAGCCTAACGGAAGCAAAAGCAACTTTAAGCTAGGTCAGGAAAGAACCTCGTGCATTAGCAGACTCTCCTTTAGTGACCTTTGAGTCCATTTTGCTGTTGGCATTCAAACTGTTTTAAAAAAAGGAAAAAGATTTTGCTGCTTGTGTTTGATTCTCAAACCCCAAGATTTCTTGAAATATACTGTTAGTGTGTTGAGACGATGAAAGCGTGATGTTACATATAAAATTTTGCTTTTGTATCTGTAAAGGGATTCTGCGAAGTGCTACGTAATTACATATGAGCATGCATTCTTACGAATTGACTGATGTTTTTCTCTGTATTTATGTTGTTTTCAGAATACACAGATGAGAATGCCCTGATTCCTAAGAACTCATCGGTAATTGTTAGAAGAATCCCTGTTGGAGGAGTTAAAGCTACCGGCAAAACCGATGTTATGTAAGTATCCATAAAGCATTGTATTCTTTGTTAGGGGTTTCAGTGTGTTAACTTTTTTTATGGATATTAGTTTACAGAGGCGTTCTTTCTTGTTAAAGCTGCTGTTAATTTTTGTTGGCATGGGGTAGATTTTAATGTGTCTGTCCGAAAGTGGACTTACATTTTTAGGCCTGCTGGGACATGGGGTTCGAACTCCAACCATGGTAACTTTTAAGATTATTCTATTGGGTTTGTTCTTGGGGTTGATTGTTCTGAGACCCAAGTTGTAGATCCTGTTTCCTCGACGTGCAGAGATTCCTTATTATATGTGTTTGCTTTTATGGCTTTTATAGTAAAGACAGATACGCATTGTAGCGTAAACGCATACTTTGTTCCCGTCTCAGAAGAGCCTGATTCTCAGTGTTTGACTATTTCTGGCATTTGGGGGGGATATGGCAGGTATTCTTACGCCCCGAATCTGGGTTTTTTGCATACTAGCTATAGAGGAAAGACCAAGGTTTACCAGTTGGCGAACGATGCAAACAAGAAGTTCCATTCGTAAGCGATTCCTATGCGTTTCCTCAAGACAATGTCCGTTTCAGGCAAGAGAAAAAGAACAGTATCCTAAAGTGTATTGCCTTTTGTGCAAGTACGATGAAGGAATAGTTAATCCTTTCCAAACTTGAAACTCAGTAAGCAGTTTAGCACATTACCAAATGTTACTAGTTATCTTGCTACGTCTGTTTTTACCCTAAGCTGGTATCTGTGCTCCGGGTTTTGGTTCTGTATTCCTAAGATTTACGGAGGACAGAGAATCAGGTGTATTGATTAAAATTACAGCTATTCCAATGCAGTGCTGACTAGAGGATTACTGCTGTCATTTATGTATTCATACAGTCCAGTTCTATATCAGCTACATTAGCATTGTTTGAACGGTCATGTTTTCCAGCCGCCTTAAAGATAGGTCTCTCCGCCACAATTAGTAGATATTATTAGCTTGTGGTTTTGCCATGTCTTTCTAATGTTGGTTCTCAATAAATCAAGTAGACGGATGAGTTACACTGTGTCTCGAACAAAGAGTACAGCAGCCTCCCGGTACCCACGAGGCATCTGCAAGCAAAAAACCCTGAATTTATGTGGCTCTGCATCTCAACTTTGGGCGTATTCCTGCAGTAGTTGTTGCAGTGTTTTCAGGCACCCTCTAGTAATTCTGGACACCGCAGCACTGTGCTTATAAACATGGCCTTGTTTTGGGGGTTAATTTAAACACGTCTGCTTAGTGCTGTCTTGTCAGTGCATCCTCTGTTTCGGGCACCCTCTCCTGGTATTGTAATGCTGCCCTAAAATGAGAGGATAGATGCGGCTAGCATCAAAGGTCAGATACATACCTGTATGTATAAGGGGATAAGGAAGGAACGGCACCGCTGTTCTAGCGCTGAAAATTAACCAGGCAGATTAGCTTTCTAGTCTTTCAGCTGTGAACATTGCAGAAACAACTGGTAGAGTGGTGGATGTTTGGGAATGATGAATGTATGCTGTAATGGTGGAGAGGCCTTCAAAAATGCGTTACTCTCCTTTTAGTACGCTCTTGAAGGTAAATGTATGAAGAATCCATGCTGTGGTAATCTAAAGGATGTCCTTGTCCTTCCTCAACTTCAGGAGGTACGTGGCTGTCATTGCGAGCCTGGTGGTGTTCTAGCAGTGGCAGGGAGCATGCGCCTTTCTATTTGTACACCAGTTGCACAGCAGCCTTTGAATTGCCTCTGCTCATGGGATACTTTGGATGATGTGTGAATTGTTTGTTAACGTTATCAATGGTTGCATGGCTGATTCATGACGAGTAGCGTGCAGATACAGATCAATGAGTATGTGGAATCTCAGCAAGTTTTCAAATTTAATAAATATTTCCTAAAATATCGTAGCATTTTCAAGATTATCTTGAAGCTGGATAACTGTTGTCATGTGAACAAACCTTTAATTTAATTTTTAATAATTTAAAGTATTTCTTTTGACTTTAAAATGTGTGTATATTTTGATACTATCCTGGTAAAGAGTAGTTGCCAGTTTGGGAAGATAGAAGAGGGAGGACCTTATCAGCCGCAACGTAATGTTGCAGTATTACTCATCTTCAAGACACAAAGAAGAAGCACTTCAGAAGCTGTTTACCGTTTCTCATACTTTTCGTTCATTTTGCATTGGAAACTAACACAATTTTCACAGAAGAATTTAATTGGCTGTAAGTGACGGACATTTCAGGGGGGTTTGCAAGAGCCAAAATAGAAGCGTTTCTGGAACACGGACAACTGCATGGCTATTTTTGAATTTCTAGGTGCTACAGTTATAGATCCATGCTTTGAATGCTGCACAATTTCATACACTGTAGTATATATACAGTGGACAACACAATCTAATTTGTTTGATCGCAGACTGTGTAAATTGTGTAAATGCACCTAATTGTTTACAGGAAAATACTGATGTGTATGTGTGGCATATTAGCAAACGTGACCTTCTGAAACTGTTGTAATGCCATGTTTTGCTATGGAACTGCTTGCATTTTTTGCTCAACAACATGTAACTTTGTCTGGGAAAGCACTAGGGATTGCACTTTGTGAAAAGGCGTAGTGCTAGCCAATTAAATTACTAGTCTTTAAAGTTACAAAGATTAGAGAAGGCAGGGCCTAATGCAGAGGAGCTAGTCCTTTCTTCTGAAAATACAGGCTGGAGTTCCTTTCCCAGAAAGAAAAATCTCTTCCCACTGGTAACTTCTTCCCTCTCTCACTGCAGAAATTAAATTGTGGACATTTGGTAAGGAAAAAAAAAATAGTTTGGAAGGTAGCCACCAGGAGAAATTGGTCTCTGTTAGCGCTGTCCCTAAACATGTCCTTGGTTCTGTAAACTCAGGTGAAGTTTTACTCTAAAATGTGAAAAACTGTCCAAGTGGTGTACACATTTAAGCTTTTGAGAAAATGTAAGTATTTCAGAAAAATAGAGGAACATAAGATAAAGCAGCTCCAAACGGTTCCTTACTCTAACCTCCTCAGTGCAGACTGGCTTAGCATGGAGGCAATGTGTTGTAAAAAGTTTTCTGTTTTATTATGCATTAAATGCCATCTTGAATTTTGGTCTATTCCTAGTAATGTCTTGTGGGTTTTGGATGTGTTTTGTAAACGGCTTGGGTTCAAACAAATTAGTCAAGTATCTGTAAAGTCTTCTGTAAATGTTAATGGAAATGATTTCATAGATGTCGATCTGGATTATGTTACAGTTGAGAAAAAGCTGTGTATATGAAACAGCCCTTTAACAAAATGCTGAAACAAGTTGGTTGCTTTTGTGAATGAATGCATCTAAAACCAAAACCATGAGTGGTTGATCTGAATGATAGGTGCTTGAGGGTCCAAATCATTTACAGTCACTCCCTTAGACCCTGCTTGTATCTGTACTAGTGTGTAATAAAAACATTTGAACAAATACTACTTTAAAAAAATCAGCTGGCTTCAATAATTTGAAGATCCAGTTCTGCATAACATTTATATTACAATTTGTATGTTAAAAGGACACGGTCAACTGGAAAAAAACTGCAGGTTTTGCTTATTGTAGTTAACTTGCTTCCTATGAAGAAGTTAGTGGGGGGGAACATGAAGAGCCTAAGGTTTTGAGTGCCCAGGAATGCTCTTTTCAAGTAGGTTAACAGGCACATAAACAGCCTGTGATGACGTAAGGACTCCCCAGAACATCTTTTGGACAACTCTGTTTCATATGAGCAGCTGTTTTCATGCAACCTCAGCTGGCGTTGTGCTGCTCTTTACAGGGTTGGGTGAGTGGTGTTCTCTTTGGCAGTGTGGGCTTAAACGTGTTTCTAATGTATGTGTCAAATAATTACCTGTTAAACAGAGTGCCAATCTGGCTGAAGCCAATGCTTCCGAAGAAGATAAAATAAAAGCTATGATGCTACAGTCTTGCCAGGAATATGATCCAATCAAGTAAGTGTTGATAATGTCAAAGCTGTTCTTTGAAGATTATGGAAAGATTGTAGAGAAGTTTGTTTTAACGAGAGAGACACGTGCATACCTTTTTCTTCTTTGCCCCAAACCCTTTTAGTTACATGAAGAAACCCTGGGGTCCACCTCCACCATCATCTGCTTGCTTTCGTTGCGGAAAACCTGGCGACTGTATAAAGAACTGCCCAACAAATGGGGTAAGACTGTGGGGGACTTCTGGTGTTCCTTAGCTTTTCATTTTTTTACCTTGGCAGTTACGTAACAAATCCATGAATACTCATATTAAGAATTGTTTCTCTTGGGGTGAAAGACAGAGGTTCATATGGCAATGTTGCAAAGCCCTTCAAAATCCAAGGGAAACCTGGCATTATAAATGTAAACTTTTCTTTTTTGTAGGTCATAGACATTAAGTATGTCCACAGATCTTGCTCTGTGAACTTTCATGCATATTTTTATATATTTCAATATTACTGGAAATGTTTCTGGTTTTAACTCTGTTTAATGACAGTTCACAGTTTTTAGTATTTCATGTAAAACCAAGATGTTTCTGTTGACCCCATCTATTGAATATTTGTGCTCTGAATTGCGCTTTGGAGGAGGAGCGGGTTTGTATCTCTTTTCTGAGGGGATGGTGAGCTAAGGGATATTTCACCCTTAAAGAACCTGAACTTAAGCCAAAGAATGGAATGAGTTCAAAACACTGCTCAAGCCTTTGGAACATCCTGGCTATATTCATTTAGGAAAATAAGTATTTTAGTCGAGCAACCCTTATGCTAGGTAAAAGGAGAGGATTAAAGGCTTTTGCTGCTTAAAATAATCATTGAAATGTCATTTTAAGTGTGGGTCTTAAAAGGAGATATGTCTGCATTTCTTTTCTTAACAGGACAAAAATGTTGAGCCTGTTCCCAGAATTAAAGAGCACAGGAATTCCAAGGAGTTTCATGATGGAGGTGAAAGACCCCAATACAAAGGGTGCTATGCTGACAAACACTGGAAAATACGCAATACCAACTATTAATGCGTAAGTATGGAATTAATTGGACTGGCCAAAAAGTGAGCGAGAGAAACCACGCGTGCATGTCTGAGTGGCTATGCAACCAAGTTGGCCAGCATCTGTAATTACGGGGCAGGAAGCACTGTCATTGTGCTTAACCATAGAATCTGGGATACTTTTGAATATTAAAATAGGGTGGTCCTGCTGTTCGTGCCCCTGGAAGTTGGTTAAACGTGTGGTATGCTAAGAATCTGTATTTCTGCAAAACATTTCAGTAGTGTTTGCAGTGGAGTCGTTCTCTCTGAAAGCTCGTTTTGCTTTTGGTTTATGTTTCAAAGGCTTCTTGCAAAATTTAACAAGTAGCTGTTGGACTGAGATTTCCGCCCCCTCTGACTTTTATCAAATCCCATGTGTGAAACAGACTGAAGTTTTCCTGTTGCTATAAACTAAGAAAATACTGCTCTGTGCTGACAGGAGTGGCTGTTTTAAAATGCACTTGGTAGCACTTCTGTGTTTCTGTCATGGATCTCATTTTGTAGGAAACAGACTTCTTCCATTTATAAAATGTAGTTACTCGGAGACGAACTTTACCCTGAGCCTGCAATTTACATTTACCCTCTGGCAAAGGAGAGGTGGGATTCATTTCTCTCATAGAAAATGATATAGCCAACTCTGGTGACTTACTGTGGTCTGGAACAAACAGATAGTTCGGCATTTAATCCACATTCTTCTCCACGGGAGAGTTGGTTAAAACCTTCAGAACTCAAGCCTACTAATGGTTTTTTGAGATGTCTATCAGGTTCCCGTACAAAGACAACCAGCATTACCAAGTCTTCTGGGCCCCCAAGGACAAGCAATACCCACAACTGGTAAGTAACTGTAACTTCAGAATTTCTTTAAAAAAATTACCTTCAGAGGAACTGAATGGGATTTCTTTCTTTTTCCTCTCCCCACTCCAAAAGGTCATCCAATGAGAGCCAGTCCAGTTCGCTCAGCAGGTGGCAGACCAGGCTGGGAAGTGTAAGTATTCTACAGAAATTCAGTAGATGACTCCTTGTCACCTGTTAAAAGAGGCTGTATAACGCATAACTTATACAACAGCTGATTTATAATGAAGCAAGTATGCACAGATAGTTGTGGAGAATCCAAGTGGTAATTAATTTTTAAATGGCTTCATTTGAATTGGCTTTTACAAAGGGCATCTGTGCTTCCACTAAGGTTATTTAAAATAAAACTCCGGTACATGACTGAAAACAGGACTCTGAGAAATGAACGCTTTTTGAGGAAACCATAATTGCCTATAAAAATTAAAGATAATTAAAGGATCAGATGGAAAGCCACCTTTTCCATTACTGGCTGAATAGGGCTGAAGAAATTGATTTCCCAATACGAATCAGCCTCCAACATTCTTTTTTTAACAACTTAGTTGATACTGCATGAGCAAATGGTTGGAAAAGTCAACACTGTTCTTTTATGACAATTTTGAATTTCTTCAATTTAGTCATCTCACATAGCCAAGACGCTTTCTCTCAGTTGGAGAGAGAGGAGTCTGTTTTACCTATTACTGCAGCGTCAAGCTAGTCCTTCCTTTCGCTATATGTTTGTTATAGACAGATTGTAAGAGTGCATTGTGTTTATAAAATCTTAAAGGTAAATCAAAAGAAAAACCAGGATCTGATATTTCCAATTCAGTCAGCAAGAAAACAACAATTCAGGGACAGGACCAGGCCAAATACCTCATGATGAGGCAACAACATAGGAAGCGTATGTGGAAGAAGTTAAAAGAAGTTCCAGAGAAGATTAGTTAATATCTGTGCAGTACTTGGAAGATCAGAAGTGTGATGTATTAAGTGTATCAAGGAGTGGCAGAGGAGCAGTGGGCACTTGGCCCACGGGAGATGGGAGTCTCTTTCAGGTGTGGGCAGCCTCCATCCACAGGTGCAAAGCTGAGTATAAGGAGAGAAGACTGAATGAACTGTTGGGGGTGAGGATGTGGAAGGCAAGTATGAGGATCAGGAAATGAGCGTAGTCTCTAATGAACAGAAAGCAGGGAGAAAAATGCTTAAGTTGGCAGGATGCCATTGGCCTCCCTTATCTAGGGAGGAGTTTTACAGAGAACAACGGAGACTTAAAGAGGAGGAAGTATTTGGCTCAATGAAGTTGCCTTGTTTTTCACGTTTGTATTTCAACAGCATATCGGACTGCAGTTACACTAAAGTGCATCTGACATAAGGAAAAATGACAGTGTTTTTTCCAATAGAATTTTTCATTGCAGATAGTAAGCATGCATAACTAAAACAAGACAAATGGAATTGAAAAATGTTATCAAATTCCTCAATTTGCAGTAGCATTATGTCAGCAGCTGAAAGAAGCTTTGACATAAGCGTATGGAGAGGAGAAAAAACCCAAACCAAATTTGGAAGGAAAAAAATTGGGGAGAATGACTGTTTTGAATTAACTTCATTTCTTTTTTTGTGTGTTGTGGTTTTTTTCAGGTCCAAGTCTCCTTATAGTGCTTCACCTTACTCTACAAGTTCGTCTACCTGCTCCACATCAAGATCAGGTTCTTCCCACACTCGCTCCTGCTCTCGCTCATTTAGTCCTTCCCATTCTCGTTCCTACTCGCGATTGCTGCCGTATCCAAGAAGAGGCAAAGGGAAGAGGCGTAACTATCGTTCTAGGTCAAGGTCACACGGTTATCAGCGTTCAAGGTCAAGGTCACCCCCATGCAGAAGATGCCATTCACGGTCAAGGTCTCCAGTATTTAGAGGCCAGTCTCCCACTAAACAGACTATACCTCAAGGGGAAGGAGGAAGGGAGTATTTTAACAGATACAGAGAAGTTCCACCATATGATCTGAAAGCTTACTATGGCAGATCACTTGACTGTAGAGATCCATTTGAAAAGACAAGGTACCGGGAATGGGAAAGGAACTACAGAGAATGGCATGGAAAGTTTTACAAGGGCTATGCTGTTGGCGCTCAACCTCACCCTCCAGTAAACAGAGAGAACTTTTCTCCAGGTAGGTTTGGTCCACCTGGGACCAGACAAGAGAATTCACCATATGCTCGGGGACGTAGGGAGGATTATCCTGCTTGGCAGAGCCACCAAAATCACAATATAGCTGGAAATTACCCTGAAAAACCTTCTGAAAGAGAGAGCCATGGCATCAAGGATCCTACAAAATCAAAAGAGAAGGAGGTGAAAAATCCACTGGGAGATGGCCAAGGAAATAAAAAGAGAAAAAGCATAAAAAGAGAAGAAAAAGGGATGAGGATGAAGGATTTCCCAATGCTGAGTTGTTAGCAGGTGCGAGAAAACCAAGAGAGCCAGTTTCAGCAGAAGACGTTAAAATGGACTCCCTGTTCATGGCCCAAGCAGAGATGATGCCACCCCTGTGAGAGATGAGCCTATGGAAGGAGATTCTATTGTTTTCAAGCCGATGTCTGAAAAGGAGAAAAAAGAGAAGGATAAGCCAAAAGCAAAAATTGACAAGACAAAGCGGAAAGTAGAAGTGGCTGTTTCTCCTAAGACAGACAATATAATAAAACTAGCTAAAGCTTCCTCGAACGGAAATCTCCTCGAACGGAAGAGAGAAAGCAAGAAGAGAGAAGGGAAGAGAGAAAGCAAGGATTTAAAGAACCTGACTTGCTGCCCTGATATTGCTCATTTACATCAGTTATAGTGTTTGTGATTAAGTTTAGGGTTAGGGTTAGGGTTAGGGCTCAGTGTTACGGTGAGGGTTAGGTTTAGGGTTAGGGTTAACATTAGGGTTAGGGCTTATCATTAGGGTTATGGTTAGGGGCAGGGGTTAGGTTTAAGGTTAGGGTTAGGGTTAGGTTTAGGGTTAGGCTTAGGGTTATCGTTAGGGTTAGGGATAGGGTTGGGGTTAGGATTATGGTTTGGGTTTAGGGTTAGGGATCGGGTTAGGGTTTCATTTTAGGGTTAGGTTTAGGGTTAGGGTTAGGGCTTGGGGTTACGGTTAGGGTTAGGGTTAGTTTTAGGGTTAGGGTTAGGGTTTGGGTTAGGGTTTAGGGTTAGGGTTTAGGGTTAGAGTTAGGGCTGGGGTTCGGGCTGGGGTTCAGGGTTAGGGTTAGAGTTCGGGATATGGGTTAGGGTTAGGGTTAGAATTAGGGTTAGGGCTTATCATTAGGGTTATGGTTAGGGGTTGGGGTTAGGGTTAGGGTTAGGGTTAGGTTTAGGGTTAGGCTTAGGGTTATCGTTAGGGTTAGGGAGAGGGTTGGGGTTAGGATTATGGTTTGGGTTTAGGGTTAGGGATCAGGTTAGGGATTCATTTTAGGGTTAGGGTTAGGGTTAGGGCTTAGGGTTATGGTTAGGTTTAGGGTTAGGGTTAGCGTTTGGGTTAGGGTTTAGGGTTAGGGTTTAGTTTTAAGGTTAGGGTTAGGGTAAAGGTTAGCGTTAGGTTTAAGGTTAGAGTTAGGGCTGGGGTTCAGGGTTAGGGTTAGAGTTTGGGATATGGGTTAGGGTTTGGGGTTAGGGTTAGCATTAGGGTTAGGGCTTATTAGGGTTAGGGTTAGGGTTAAGGTTAGAGTTAGGGCTGGGGTTCAGGGTTAGGGTTAGAGTTTGGGATACGGGTTAGGGTTTGGGGTTAGGGTTAGCATTAGGGTTAGGGCTTATCATTAGGGTTAGGGTTAGGGTTAAGGTTAGAGTTAGGGCTGGGCTTCAGGGTTAGGGTTAGAGTTTGGGATACGGATTAGGGTTTGGGGTTAGGGTTAGGGTTAGGGTTAGGGTTATGGTTGGGTTTATGCTTATGGGTTAGGATTTCAGTTTGGGTTAGGGTTAGCATTAAGTATTAGGATTAGGTTTAGGGTTAGGGTTGCAGTTTAGTTTTAGGGTTAGGTTTCGCATTAGGGTTAGGGTGAGGTCTCACGGTTATGGTATTAGGTTTGTGATAGCGTTAGGGTTAGGGCTTAGTGTTATGGTTAGGGGTTACATTGGGTTTACGCTTATGGGTTAGGATTTCAGTTTGGGTTAGGGGTAGCATTAATTTTTAGGGTTAGGGTTTAGGTTTACAGTTGCGGTTTAATTTTAGGATTAGGTTTCGCATTAGGTTTAGGGTGAGGTGTTATGGTTACGGTATTAGGTTTGGGGTAGCATTAGGGTTAGGGTTAGAGTTAGGGTTAGGGTCATTAGGGTTCAGGTTGGGGTTCAGGGTTAGGGTTAGGGTTCGGGATTACGGTTAGGGGTCGGGGTTAGGATTAGCGTCAGGGTTAGGGCTTAAAATTAGGATTAGGGGTTAAGGTTAGGGTTATGGTTGGGGTTAAGGTTAGGGTTATGGTTGGGGTTAGGGTTAGGCCTAGGGTTATCGCTGGGGTTAGGATTATGGTTCAGGTTTAGTGTTAGGGATAGGGTTATGGTTTCGTTTTAGGGTTAGGGTTAGCGTTAGGGTTAGGGCGTAGGGTTACAGTTAGGGATAGGCTTAGCGTTAGGGTTAGGGTTTGGGTTAGGGGATAGGGTTAGGGTTTAGTTTTAGGGTTAGGGGTAGGGGTAGGGTTGTGGTGATGTCTTAAGATTACGGTTTGAGGTTGAGTTAGCATTAGGGTTACGGTTAGAATTAGGGGTTCGGTGTTATGTGAGGGTTAGTTTTATGGTTCCGTTTAGGTTTAACGTTAGGGTTATGCCAAAGTGTTAGTGTTACGGTTTGATGTTAGGGTTAGGGTTACGGTTTGGGGTTAGGGTTAGCGTTAGGATTTTGTTTTAGGGTGAGGTTTCGCCTTAGGGTTAGGGTTAGGGCTAGGGTTAGCTTTATGATTCAGGTTAGGCTTAAGGTTAGGTTACGGTTAGGGTTAAGTGTTCGGTTTAGGGTTAAGTGTTAGGCTTAGGGTTAGGGTTAAGTGTTAGGTTTAGGGGTAGGGTTAGGGTTAAGGTTAGAGTTAGGGTTAGGATTAGAGTTAAGGGTTAGATTTAGGATTCAGTGTTAGGGTTAGGGTGTGGTCTTAATGTTACGCTTAGGGTTTACAGGTAGCGTTAGGGTTAGGTTTAGGGTTAGTGTTAGCGTTAAGGTTAGGGTTAGGGTTTAAGATTGGGTTCAGGGTTAGAGATAGGGTTCGGTATTGGGGTTAGCGTTAGTATAAGGGTGAGGTCTTAGTGTTACAGTTAGGGTTTACGGGTAGCATTAGGGTTAGGGTTAGAGTTAGGGTTAGGGTCATTACGTTAAGGTTAGGGTTGGGGTTCAGGGTTAGGGTTAGGGTTTGGGATTAGGGTTAGGGTTCGGGGTTAGGGTTAACATTAGGGTTAGAGCTTTATGATTCAGGTTAGGCTTAAGGTTAGGTTAGGGTTAGGGTTAGGGTTAAGTGTTCAATTTAGGGTTAAGTGTTAGGGTTAGGGTTAAGGTTAGAGTTAGGCTTAGGACTGGAGTTAAGGGTTAGAGTTAGGGTCCAGTGTTAGGTTTAGGGTGAGGTCTTAATGTTACGCTTAGGGTTTCCGGGTAGCATTAGGGTTAGGTTTAGGGTTAGTGTTAGGGTTAAGTTTAGGGTTAGGGTTTAGGGTTAGGATTGGGGTTCAGGGTTAGAGTTAGGGTTCGGTATTGGGGTTAGAGTTAGTATTAGGGTGAGGTCGTAGTGTTATGCGTAGGGTTTACGGGTAGCATTAGGGTTAGGTTTAGGGGTTAGGGTTAGGTTGGGGTTCAGGGTTAGGGTTAGGGTTCAGGATTAGGGCTAGAGTTCGGGGTTAGGGTTAGCATTAGGGTTAGGGGTTAACGTTAGGGTTAGGCGTTAAGGTTAGGGTTATGGTTAGGGGTTAGGTTTAGGGTTAAGGTTAGGGTTATGTTTAGGGTTAGGGTTAGGCTTAGGGTTAGCATTAGTTTTACGGTTGGGTTTAGGATGGTTCGGGTTTAGGGTTAGGGATAGGGTTAGGGTTAGAGTTAGGGTTAGGTTTACGGTTAGGGTTAGCATTTGGGTTAGGGTTCGGGTTAGGGTTGGGGTTCAGGTTTAGGGTTAGGTTTCGGTGTTAGGCTTAGGGTAAGGGTGAGGTCTTGGTGTTATGCATAGGGTTTACGGGTAGCGTTAGGGGTTCGAGTTAGGGTGAGGGTTTGGTGTTAGTGTTAGGATTGGGGTTCTTATTCTTGATCCTCTCTCCCTCTCTTTCTCTCTCTCGTTTTAATTACAAATTATTATTTATTATTATTATTATTATTATTATTATTATTATTGGTGTTATTATTGTTATTATTACTATTATTATTATTATTGGTGTTATTATTGTTGTTGTTATTATTGTTATTATTATTGTTATTATTGTTATTATTGGTGTTATTATTGGTAATATTATGGTATTATTGGTGTTACTATTATTACTGTTACTAGGATTACTATTATTGCTATTATTATTTTATTTCAAGTATTAAACTCTTCTTATCTCTACCCGTGAGTTTTCTTGCTTTTGCTCTTCTGATTCTCTCCCCCATCCCATTGCTGGGGGGAGGGCGAGTGAGCGGCTGTGTGGTGCTTAGTTGCCGACTGGGGTTAAACCATGACAGGGGTCCACCACAAAGATGGTTGCCATTCTGTCACATCCTCTGAGCTAAAACTGGCTCATCCTGGGACATGGTGCCCCCCACGCATGCAACCTGCAGTCCAGAAGTACCCCTGAAAAGACCTCGACGGCCTGCATTAACACACCGGCATGCACTTCAGATGTAAACACTGCCAAGTCATCTCTTATTTGCAACAGATACAGAGGACCAAATTCTGCAAATCTAGCCTTACTTCTACTGAAACTTTCCTTACAGACAGCTCATCTTCTCTTTTTGTAAACTGTAGTGAAGACCTGTTCTAGCGCAAAGGCTTGAACCCCGCCTACGGTGAAGAAGCCCCAGTTTTCTTTCCTCACTGCTGTCTTGCTTCCCAAAAATCAATCAATACCAAAAGCTCTGTGTGAACATTGCATAAAAAAGCCAATTGCAAATGCTTTTACTTGCTACTAGTTTTGTCAGGGAAGGAACTAGCTTCTCCTGCTAGTTTTGCTACAGTTTCATGACCTTTAAAGACGCCACTTCTTACCTTTGCTACGCCAATACAGCCTCACAGCTCAGCAAAATCATACTGCAGGTAGGAAACCTTCACCATACAAAGACAGGCACGCTACAGGAATACGTCACTCTCAAAGAACAGACTCTTGCAACCACTCCTCTCTTTGCTTAGCAAAGTTTAGGGCATGTTAGAAAACAACAACAACAACAACAACAAAGCAGGGTTCTCTCTCACATTTTACGGAGCCCATGATATCAGCTGTTCAACATTAAGTCCAACTCCAGCCTGAACCCCAGAATAAGAAATGCCATCTTAAAATTTCTGGAAAAAGGGAGGGCTTTGAAGCGGCAAGACCAGAGAACGTTCACAAAAGCACCGTCATGGAAGTACACATCCCTTATCACAGACCAACTGCACGGTGACCTAAGTGAGTGACGTTGTCTGCTCATTTGCAGCTCAGGGTCTCTTTTTTCATTAGCGCCGAGCATGTAGGTTGGAATTGGAGCTGAGAAGAAAACCATATGCAGTCAGTCTGGTCTCGTTCAAGTTCACATTTACTAGGAATCACAGCAGGTCCCATCTGTCTCTCCAGACCCCACCACCACTTCTGTGCAGCGTCCCGAGGAGCAATAAGCGCAGAACAAGAAACCTTCCTTCAAAATAAGGCCCACAGTCTGCTCTTTCAACAGGACGCACAGAGCACCAGCTGAGAACAACCTCTGCTTTAACTATGCCTAGCTCCGCTGCCTACGTAAGGAGACCAGCTCCTAAATGATCCCTAGCCCTAAAACCACAGATCTTCCCTAGGGCAATGCTAAGGAAATACCAGAGCCCAGGGACACCTGGTCACTCAGCTTCAGTTGACGGGGAGAAGGACAGTGGACTAGAAAGAGAAAAATATGATGAGAGAAAAGATAGAGGAGCTGAGAGAGAAAGAAAGGTATGGGGAAAAGGCTAGAGAGCTGGAGAAATCAAGAGAAATAGGGATGAGGAGCCCTGCAGAGAGATGGAGGAAGAAAAAGTAGGGTCAAGGAGCAGGACAGAGAGGCAGAGATGGGCGTGGGGAAGGAGAGGAAGAAGGAAGGGGGGGCTAGGGAAAGACAGGGACAGGGAGCAGGACGTCCAGATGGAGAAAGAGAAGGAAGGACAGGGAGCAGGACAAAGGGACTGAGAAATAAAGAGAGGGTCAGATCCTGATGGAGACCAAGAAGGGGGGAAAAAGCCAGCAACGGGCTGGAGGACAGAGACAGGGGAAGAGGAAAAGAGGACCGAGAAGCAGAAAAGAGGAAGAGAGAACAAATAAAAGGGAGAGCCAGCTGGACGGGGCAGGGGAGTACAACAAGAAACGATGGGACAGGCAGCGGGACAGAGAAATAAAGACAGAAACGATGGGGACAGGAAGCAGGGCAGAGGGACAGCGAGAGGAAAAAAGGGGCAGGGAGCAGGACAGAGGTGGAAAAAGAAGCAGCAGGAACAGAGGGGGAGAGAGAAGAAAAAGAAAGGTAGGAAGAAGGATGGGAGGCAGAGAGGGAAAGACAAGGAAAGGGAGTAGGACACAGATTGTCAGGGAAAGACAAGGACAGGGAGCAGGACAGGGCGATACAGAGAGAGAAGAAAGGCACAGGGAGGCAGGACAAAGGGAAAGACAGGCAAAACTAAGGGACGGGGAGCAGGACACAGAAGGAGGTAAAAGAGCCTGGGCTGGGCAGCAGGACAGAGAGATGGAAGGAAAAAACAGCACTGGGCTGCAGGACAGAGATGGAGTGAGAAATAGCCGCGGCAGGGAGCAGGACAAAGTGAGGGCGGGGGGAACCTGAAAAGGGAGTAGGACAGAAAAATAGGGTGGGGGAGAGACAGGGAGCGTGAGAGAGAAGCAGAGAGAGACTTAGAGGGCGAGGGAGCAGGGCAGAGAGATGGAGCAAGAAGGGGAACAGAGATGGGCCGCAGAACAAAGGGAAGGAGAGACAAGAACGGGGAACAGGGAGCAAGACAAAGGGACAGGAGAGGAAAAAAACAGTGACGGGTGCAGGACCGAGATGGAGGAATTTAAAAGAAGAGGCCAGAATGACAGCGAGAGAAAAAAGGAAGAGGGGGCAGGACACCACTGGAGGACAAAACCAGCTGTGATGGGCAGTGGGACAGAGAGACGAAGAAAGGAGAACTAGAGAGCGAGAGAGAGAGGAAAGAAGGCACAGCCAGCTGGACAGGGGGGTTTAGTGAGAAAGGGTGAGGCAGGGAATGGGACAGAGAGAAAGAGAGAAAAGAGAAAAAGGACCGAAGGACAGCAAGAGAAAAAAGAGGACAGGGATCTGGACAAAGATGGAGAAAGAAGCAGCAGGAAAAGAGGAAGAGAGGCAGAAAGAGGGAGAGGGAGGCAGGAAGAGAGAGAGAACTAAGGGCTAGGGGCAGGATAGAGATCGCAAGAAAACCTGCGGTGGGCAGAAGAAAGGAGAGGGAGGAAAAAGGAATAGGGGCAGGGAGAAGGACAGAGTGACAGACAAGAATAACAACAAAGAGAAAGAGAGAAACAGGGACAGTGAGCAGCACAGAGGGATGGGGAAAGAAAGAGAGGTCTCAGGAGCCCTGCAGAGAGATGGAGGAAGCGGGGAGGGGAAGGGTCAGGGAGCAGCAGGGAGAGACAGAAGAGAGATGAACAGGAAGAAGGACAGGGACAGTGGGATACAGCATGGAAAACCGCAGTGACAGTGAGCAGGGCGGGGGGGGAGGCAGAGAGAGAGAGAAGCAGAAGGAGGGAGAAGGGAAGACAAGGACAGGGAGCGGGACATACAGGCAGAGAGAGACAAAGCAGGACAGGGAACAGGCCAGAGAGACTGTGAAAAACAGAGCGGGATGCAGACCAGGACAAAGAGACAGAGAAGAAACAACAGCAATGTGCTGCAGGGCAGAGACAGAGGAAGGCAAAAAGAGGGACAGGGAGCAGGAGGGAGGGGCAGCAAGAAAAAGACAGGGGCAGGTAGAGCGACAGGGAAAGAGGGACTTGGAGAAGAGAGGACGGGGAGCAGAACACAGCAACAGAAGAAGAGAGGTATGGGGAAGTGAAAAAAATGACACAGAGGGAAATGGGAGGGGGGGGGCTGGGAGGGACTGCGATGCAGAAGAGGGGTGACACGGCCCCGAGGGGCTGGGACTCACCGCAGCTCCCGCTCTCTGCACTGCCAGGCAAATGTTACAGTTCAAGCACTTCTTTCTCTGTCCGTCTGTCCTTTTCTCCCTTCCTCTTCGGTAGCTCCACCTGCGTGCCTGTCCTCACCTCAGCTGGGCCGCAGCTGGAGCAGAGCCCGCACCTCCCAAGACCAACATGGCTGCCCAGCAGCCACGTGCCCCAGGCCTACAGCTCCCGGCATGCCCCGGGAACAACATGGCCGCCCGGCAGCCCGTGCCCCCGGCCTACAGCTCCCAGCATGCCATGGGGCGCGGCTTCCTGCTGCCTGGCCTGAGAGGCGGCTCAGGGCCACGCCAGGGCTGGGGCGCTGCTTCCTGGATCCCGTGGCAGCGATGGGCACAGGGACAGGCTGCCAGATCCCGGGGCCAGGTACGTGTGCGGGCTGTCAGGGTCACCCCTGCCTGGTTTTTCCCAGCGAAGCCCCAGGAGGTGCCGAGGCTGCAGCCCTGGGGCCGAGGCTCCAGGAGCCGGGCATTTCTGCGGGCGCTGCTCCCTGCCAGGCCCCACCGCCAGCTGCCGGCTGCCTGGGGCTTCTCCCCGTTGTCTCCAACTCTGCTTTCCGCCCGCGCCGGGGGCTCCGCAGGACATCTTGCCCACTCCCCGCCACCGTGCTGACCCACGTCTGCAGCTCGTCTGTGGTGTCCACGTCAGACAGCTCATTTGGGGGTGGCAGGTCTCTCCTGAAGCACCCTGGGAACGGGGACAGAGCAAACCCCATCCCTCCCTTCCGATCTTTGTCCCCAGGGAGACCCAGTGGAGATGGACCGTGTGCTGGAGAGCGTCCCGCAGGGAGGTGACAGCCGTTGGCAGAGAGGTGCTGAGAGCCACCTGACAGCAAAGGCGTCCAGTGGCCGCAGAGCAGCCCAGGTGAGCTGTGAGTTCCCCCGTGAGAGACCCTGCTCCCAGGGAGCACCTCCCCATAGAGCAAAGGCCGTATCCAGCCAGCTGGTGCTGGGTACGGCTACCCCAAGGGGTCTTCGCAGGGGGGACGGGGTCACCTGCCTGGTGGCTCTGACACAGACATGATGAGCTGAAGCCCTGTGGCCATGGCTGGCCGGTTCAAAGTCTCCGAGTGCCTCCGCCTTTCTCCCCAGGAGTGTCCAGCCTGGGCACTTTTTCAGGGCGTGACGGATGATGTGAAGATGGATGCTGGTGCTGTCCTGGTGGATCTTCCACTTGGGCACGGTGGGTACCCCCACTTCAGAGTTGTGGTGTCTGAGATCTGGGGCCACCTGAAGAGAGAGACCTCCAGGGAGTTTGTGTTCAATGTTTTGATATCTTGGGGCTACAATGTGCTAGGGATATGGGGCGCTAGGGTTCCAGCGTGCTAGGGTTATGGGGTTTGAGGGTTATGGGAGTTTACGCGACTTAGGATTAAAGCATGTTATTGTTATGGTCAGGATCTGGGTTTGCAAGCGCTGGGTTCCTGGGGTTAGGTTGGTTTTGCCTTATGTTGTGTTCTGGGTGGTCTTTTTTTTGGAAAGTCCTTTTGTAGCTTGCTTGCATTTTTAGGGTTTGGATAGGGGTCTTTGGTTTTTGTGTGATGTGTCTTCTGCTTGTTTTTTTGCTGTCCTTGTGGTTTGTGTTGCATTTTCTGTCTTGTAACCACCGTTTGTGGTCTAATCTGTGTGATCGGGCCGGGCAGTGTCACTTCTGTTGTGGTCCAGCTCATTTCCACGGAGTCACTAGGGAGGTGGTTAGGTATGGAGGGCTTGCAGTTTGCGGAGAATGACTGCCAGACGACCGACAGCCACTTCTGGGGTGTGGGAGGAGTTCGGGTCCATAGGTAATGACTGCCGGAGGACTAAGTGTACTTCTGAATTTGTGTGGACTCCCAGAGTAATGGTGGGATGACACCAGCGGCACAGAAGGACAAGGGCTTCCCCAAGGGTACATGGCTTGTTGGTTATTGCTTTTGAGTAAGCAACTGAGTAATTTTGAGTAAGTCTTGTGAGGGGTAGTGGACTCAAGGGGAGACCTTGTGTTCCTCATCAGTGCCTCAGGGGTTTCCTGTCATTTTTTGTTTGTTTGCTTTTTGTTTGCTGTGCTGAATTTAAAAGGCTTATTGTAGCTCTTTGGATTTTTGTCCTTAAAGGAAGTCTCTAGGATTTCTACCCAGGAGCGAGATGTCCAGAAGGGACTGTCCTTGTACACTGATGTCAGCCTTCCGCCTAGAGCACTGTCTGGTGGTGGTGTATTTTAATGGTAAGGTAACTCAAATGCATCTTAAATATACAAGCTTTGCCGTTGTTCCTGCTATGCCTGGGGGACGATTCTCAGCAGCTCATAAACAGTGTGTTCTGCTGTGCTTTACCCGTTAGAAATAATCTGTCACCAGAAATGTCTTCCTTAGTGCCTGCACAGAGCAAGAACCTCCAGTAGCAAGGGCATGCTGACCCTTGGGCAGCTTCAAAGCGACGGATAAATGTAAATAGGTTAAAAATCCAGTCCTATGGTAGCAGTGTGGGCGTCAAAGTTCACCTGACTCTCCACGCTGACTCAGCCTGTCACAATGTTTTGCGGGTAAGGGTGGATGAAGTCAGTATAAGCAGGTGTTGTAACTGGCCAGGCAGTTCATCTAAAGAAACGAAACGTTACCTTTGCTTGGAGTGCCATGCCTTTAGATATGGGGGTGTATTGCCTTTCCTTCCCTGGTGTGAGCACAGAGAACTGAGAGGTGTTTCCATCGGGGGGAGGGAAAGCCATCCAACAGTCATCACAAGCCTCAGGGCATGTGGTCCTTGATGGAGGCGTAAGTGCTTGGGACAGTTTTATTTCTAAGCCCTAAGCCCTAAGCCTAACCCTAAAACGAAACCCTAAGCCTATCCCTAACCCTAAACCCGAACCATAATCCTAACCCCGACCCTAACCCTAACCCTAACAATACCCTAAGCCTAACCCTAACCCTAGCCCCTAACCCTAACATTAAGATAAGGCAAGGAAGCAGGACACGGCGATAGAAAAAAGAGAAGGAGAGGGAGCAGGAGAAAGAGATGGAGAGAAAGGAAAAAATAGCAGCAGGCTATAGGACAGACAGGGAGGAATTAGAAACTACAGACAGGGAGAGAGACAGAGAAAGAGAAAGCAAAAAATAGTGATGGGCTAAAGGCAGAGAGGGAGGAGTTAAAAAATGGGGGCAGGAGACTGGTCTGTGGCCATAAACATAAATGGTCATTGGCTTCTTTGACTGAACTTTCCATGAATGCCACAAGATACACTCAAGCACCCTGAGATGTCCCCTCCCTTTGCCGGCCCTGCACCGCGGGCAGCCGAGCGCCACACGGCCAAGCCCGCTGCATCTGCCCCAGGCTGTCTTGCCCTGGCTGGCTGCTGACAGGAGGGGACACCAGGTGGTGACCGTCTGGGGGGTGACAGGAGGGACACCAGGTGGTGACAGCCTGGGGGGTGACAGGAGGGACATCAGGTGGTGACAGCCTGGGGGGTGACAGGACACCAGGCGGTGATGGGCCCGGGCGGTGACAGGAGGGACACCGGGCAGTGACAGGCCTGGGGGGTGACAGGAGGGACATCAGGTGGTGACAGCCTAGGGGGGTGACAGGAGGGACACTGGGCAGGGACAGGCCTGGGGGGTGACAGGAGGGACACCAGGCAGTGACAGGCCTGGGGGGTGGCAGGACACCGGGTGGTGACAGGCCAGGGGACAGCAGGGAGACCAGCGGCCCGGGGTGGTGACAGGCCCGGGGCTGACGGGCCCCCCCTCCCCTCGGGGGCGCTTGGTGTTAGGATGAAGAGCACGGGGCCGCCACGCCCACGTGACGCGGGCCTTTTGTCATAATGCGCTGGGTCACGTGAGGCGCGGGGGGTGGGTGCAGTGTGCCGTTGCGTGTGCACAGTGACACGCTTGCAGCGGCCCATACGGTTGTCGGCCAGGAAGGCCATGGCGGAGCGCCGCAGCCTCTGAGCGCCACTGGCCCGCTCGAGCTCAGCCCGCGCTGCTTGCCCTGGCCTCCTCGGTGGAGGAGGAAACGCCGCGGGCCCTCACCTGGCACAGCGGCCGCGACGCTGTCTGCCGCGGTAGACGCCATCACGGAGCAGGCACCTCCTGGCCCCAACCACGTCGTGCGTCCACTACAAGTTCGCCTCCAAGCTGAACCATGACATGGTCACCTTCAACGGCCTCCACATCTCCCGGTGTGACCTCAAGCACCAGATCATGGGCCGCAAGGAGCTGAAGGCGGCCAGCTGCGACCTGCAGATCACCAACGCCCAGACCAAAGAAGGTGCGCGGGGGCGGCGGGTGCGGGGCCTCGGGCACCGCCCGGCTGGCGGCGTCGCAGACCACCCTGCGTCGGCCGTGGCCTGTGGGAGCCGCGCTCTGCTCTTTGTGGGTCATCCCCACGTAGCGTGAGTCAGGCTGGGGCCTATGCCGCCAGCATGCGGCGGGACCGGGAGGGCAAGCGGCGCTGGGCATTAAGTGGGGTGGGAAGCCATAATGCGATTCGGCCACCATCGGTAGCTGTGACTTGTGTTGGGGGCCTCACAGAGCTGTTCTTCTGTAGTTGCTGTTGTGACAACTACCTTCAGATCTGTGTTGTAGACATGGAGCTAGGCGTAGAAGAGTACGTGGTTGATGTGTGACATACGGCGCTTACAAAAGCTTTGGTTTCCTGGAATTCTTCTAGGTAAAATGAGAAGGAAATGTGGGAGCATATCTTCTAATAACCAACTTGCCAGATTTCTTTGAAATGTGGTGGAGAAAGCTGAAAGTGATAGAATTAAAAGAGATGGCTAATTTGAAGAAAAGAAACCACCTGGATTTGGTGAATTTCGTGACTTAATTTTGACTTCAACTTGTTTTACTCCACTGCATTGGAAAATGGGTTTTGCGGCTGTTGCAGAAACTGCCCACTAGCAACATTTTGGATCAGGAGCGTATCTGTGAGTTAAAATCTGTGCAGACCCTTGAAAGCCGTCTTGCGCATGAGTGTTCTCCGTATCTAAATTATACTTTGGAATTTCTTGTTAATATAACTTCTTTTCCACACCAAAGACATGGTCATTCAGATGCTATTGAGCATCATTTCATCATTCGTTTCTAACGGTGGTTTTTTTTCCTGTACTACATGTTAACCGTATCAGGGCAGTACTGAAGTTTTATGGCAGAACGTTTATGGTGGATATACGTAAGAAATGTTCTTAGAGACATCATAAATTCTTTTAAATCTAACAAATGGTGCTTGATTCTTAGAGATGATAATGGTTTCGTATTACTTAGTAGGATATTTCAGTTTGGTAATCTGCCATCTCGATAAGTTTGAATGTGATTAAAGACTTTGGGATGTGACTTTTCAGAAATAAAAAGACTTGTAAAGTGTTTTCATTCCTTAAACATAACATTACATTTTTTTTTTTTCCCCCTGTGGTTCTGTGACACTCTTACAACAGGCTTTTCTTTAAAATGTGTACTAGCGTTTTTTTTCTTCTTCCTGTTTCATGTGTTAAAACTTAAACAGAGTAGTATGTACACTGCGGTAACTGTAACTTCAGCCCTAGCCTTTAAAGTGGTTGGACCTAAAGCTTGCTGTTTTTCTGCAGATACTTAAACTATTTTCAGGAGAGTGTCTGTGAAGAGCCTTAACAGCACAACGTTAGGGGTCTTAGGGATGCCACCTGACAGGGCTTGACGAGGTATACAGTATCTTTGGTTTTCAGACCATTGTTCTGATTCGCTCTGCAAAGGTAAGGGCTTTGAATATTTAAAACTGTAGGCAGATTACAGGGGATGCCTGCTGATAGTGCTTTAAAATATTCAGTCCTATCCAGCTTGTGTAAGTACAATAGAAAAAGCATTCTCATGGAGAGATCTTTGCATTTTAAGCTTACTCAGTCCAAGTGTCTCAGGTAGTTGGTTTTTTTTGTTTGGGCCTTATGTAAAAGGTCAGAAGGCTTTCCTCCTCTTCAGAAGACTAACAGGGTGTAAGCCAAGGCAAAGCATGGAGAGCTTCAGGCACACGCTGTTCCTGAAAGGCTTTTCAAGGCTGTCTTCCTAAGTAATTTCATTTGGGCCTCTCTGCTCTGCAAAAAGGGAATCGATCGAACGAATTCACATCCCTTTGGTTAATTCAAACTAGATGATTAGCTTAAGAGGGGAGATACCACTTGAGTTTGAGCCAATTCTGCCCTACTTGTGAAAGCAAGCTCAAAAAAACCCCAAAATGTCTGTGATCCAAATTCTAGCACTGCCAGTTCTGTTTCCATTTAAACGTAAAGCCCTGAGCAGCTGAGAAGTGTGGTTGTTGATGGATTAAGCTCCAAGAAACAGGCAGAGGCGGCAGGCTCTCTTCTGTGTTCTGTCAGGCTTGAGCACTGGCAGCACAGGTGACTGGTTTTCAGTTAACAGCTATGAAAGCAATGGCACAGAGTTCTCGTGCTTTAGCTAAGTGCCTGTTTGGTTGCAGGGCAAGCTAGTCAGACTTTAGAATCTGATTTAGGCAGGTGAGACTTTGCTGTGGTTTGTTTTTCTCCAAAGATCTATGGGTTTTGTAGCCTAACGGAAGCAAAAGCAACTTTAAGCTAGGTCAGGAAAGAACCTCGTGCATTAGCAGACTCTCCTTTAGTGACCTTTGAGTCCATTTTGCTGTTGGCATTCAAACTGTTTTAAAAAAAGGAAAAAGATTTTGCTGCTTGTGTTTGATTCTCAAACCCCAAGATTTCTTGAAATATACTGTTAGTGTGTTGAGACGATGAAAGCGTGATGTTACATATAAAATTTTGCTTTTGTATCTGTAAAGGGATTCTGCGAAGTGCTACGTAATTACATATGAGCATGCATTCTTACGAATTGACTGATGTTTTTCTCTGTATTTATGTTGTTTTCAGAATACACAGATGAGAATGCCCTGATTCCTAAGAACTCATCGGTAATTGTTAGAAGAATCCCTGTTGGAGGAGTTAAAGCTACCGGCAAAACCGATGTTATGTAAGTATCCATAAAGCATTGTATTCTTTGTTAGGGGTTTCAGTGTGTTAACTTTTTTTATGGATATTAGTTTACAGAGGCGTTCTTTCTTGTTAAAGCTGCTGTTAATTTTTGTTGGCATGGGGTAGATTTTAATGTGTCTGTCCGAAAGTGGACTTACATTTTTAGGCCTGCTGGGACATGGGGTTCGAACTCCAACCATGGTAACTTTTAAGATTATTCTATTGGGTTTGTTCTTGGGGTTGATTGTTCTGAGACCCAAGTTGTAGATCCTGTTTCCTCGACGTGCAGAGATTCCTTATTATATGTGTTTGCTTTTATGGCTTTTATAGTAAAGACAGATACGCATTGTAGCGTAAACGCATACTTTGTTCCCGTCTCAGAAGAGCCTGATTCTCAGTGTTTGACTATTTCTGGCATTTGGGGGGGATATGGCAGGTATTCTTACGCCCCGAATCTGGGTTTTTTGCATACTAGCTATAGAGGAAAGACCAAGGTTTACCAGTTGGCGAACGATGCAAACAAGAAGTTCCATTCGTAAGCGATTCCTATGCGTTTCCTCAAGACAATGTCCGTTTCAGGCAAGAGAAAAAGAACAGTATCCTAAAGTGTATTGCCTTTTGTGCAAGTACGATGAAGGAATAGTTAATCCTTTCCAAACTTGAAACTCAGTAAGCAGTTTAGCACATTACCAAATGTTACTAGTTATCTTGCTACGTCTGTTTTTACCCTAAGCTGGTATCTGTGCTCCGGGTTTTGGTTCTGTATTCCTAAGATTTACGGAGGACAGAGAATCAGGTGTATTGATTAAAATTACAGCTATTCCAATGCAGTGCTGACTAGAGGATTACTGCTGTCATTTATGTATTCATACAGTCCAGTTCTATATCAGCTACATTAGCATTGTTTGAACGGTCATGTTTTCCAGCCGCCTTAAAGATAGGTCTCTCCGCCACAATTAGTAGATATTATTAGCTTGTGGTTTTGCCATGTCTTTCTAATGTTGGTTCTCAATAAATCAAGTAGACGGATGAGTTACACTGTGTCTCGAACAAAGAGTACAGCAGCCTCCCGGTACCCACGAGGCATCTGCAAGCAAAAAACCCTGAATTTATGTGGCTCTGCATCTCAACTTTGGGCGTATTCCTGCAGTAGTTGTTGCAGTGTTTTCAGGCACCCTCTAGTAATTCTGGACACCGCAGCACTGTGCTTATAAACATGGCCTTGTTTTGGGGGTTAATTTAAACACGTCTGCTTAGTGCTGTCTTGTCAGTGCATCCTCTGTTTCGGGCACCCTCTCCTGGTATTGTAATGCTGCCCTAAAATGAGAGGATAGATGCGGCTAGCATCAAAGGTCAGATACATACCTGTATGTATAAGGGGATAAGGAAGGAACGGCACCGCTGTTCTAGCGCTGAAAATTAACCAGGCAGATTAGCTTTCTAGTCTTTCAGCTGTGAACATTGCAGAAACAACTGGTAGAGTGGTGGATGTTTGGGAATGATGAATGTATGCTGTAATGGTGGAGAGGCCTTCAAAAATGCGTTACTCTCCTTTTAGTACGCTCTTGAAGGTAAATGTATGAAGAATCCATGCTGTGGTAATCTAAAGGATGTCCTTGTCCTTCCTCAACTTCAGGAGGTACGTGGCTGTCATTGCGAGCCTGGTGGTGTTCTAGCAGTGGCAGGGAGCATGCGCCTTTCTATTTGTACACCAGTTGCACAGCAGCCTTTGAATTGCCTCTGCTCATGGGATACTTTGGATGATGTGTGAATTGTTTGTTAACGTTATCAATGGTTGCATGGCTGATTCATGACGAGTAGCGTGCAGATACAGATCAATGAGTATGTGGAATCTCAGCAAGTTTTCAAATTTAATAAATATTTCCTAAAATATCGTAGCATTTTCAAGATTATCTTGAAGCTGGATAACTGTTGTCATGTGAACAAACCTTTAATTTAATTTTTAATAATTTAAAGTATTTCTTTTGACTTTAAAATGTGTGTATATTTTGATACTATCCTGGTAAAGAGTAGTTGCCAGTTTGGGAAGATAGAAGAGGGAGGACCTTATCAGCCGCAACGTAATGTTGCAGTATTACTCATCTTCAAGACACAAAGAAGAAGCACTTCAGAAGCTGTTTACCGTTTCTCATACTTTTCGTTCATTTTGCATTGGAAACTAACACAATTTTCACAGAAGAATTTAATTGGCTGTAAGTGACGGACATTTCAGGGGGGTTTGCAAGAGCCAAAATAGAAGCGTTTCTGGAACACGGACAACTGCATGGCTATTTTTGAATTTCTAGGTGCTACAGTTATAGATCCATGCTTTGAATGCTGCACAATTTCATACACTGTAGTATATATACAGTGGACAACACAATCTAATTTGTTTGATCGCAGACTGTGTAAATTGTGTAAATGCACCTAATTGTTTACAGGAAAATACTGATGTGTATGTGTGGCATATTAGCAAACGTGACCTTCTGAAACTGTTGTAATGCCATGTTTTGCTATGGAACTGCTTGCATTTTTTGCTCAACAACATGTAACTTTGTCTGGGAAAGCACTAGGGATTGCACTTTGTGAAAAGGCGTAGTGCTAGCCAATTAAATTACTAGTCTTTAAAGTTACAAAGATTAGAGAAGGCAGGGCCTAATGCAGAGGAGCTAGTCCTTTCTTCTGAAAATACAGGCTGGAGTTCCTTTCCCAGAAAGAAAAATCTCTTCCCACTGGTAACTTCTTCCCTCTCTCACTGCAGAAATTAAATTGTGGACATTTGGTAAGGAAAAAAAAAATAGTTTGGAAGGTAGCCACCAGGAGAAATTGGTCTCTGTTAGCGCTGTCCCTAAACATGTCCTTGGTTCTGTAAACTCAGGTGAAGTTTTACTCTAAAATGTGAAAAACTGTCCAAGTGGTGTACACATTTAAGCTTTTGAGAAAATGTAAGTATTTCAGAAAAATAGAGGAACATAAGATAAAGCAGCTCCAAACGGTTCCTTACTCTAACCTCCTCAGTGCAGACTGGCTTAGCATGGAGGCAATGTGTTGTAAAAAGTTTTCTGTTTTATTATGCATTAAATGCCATCTTGAATTTTGGTCTATTCCTAGTAATGTCTTGTGGGTTTTGGATGTGTTTTGTAAACGGCTTGGGTTCAAACAAATTAGTCAAGTATCTGTAAAGTCTTCTGTAAATGTTAATGGAAATGATTTCATAGATGTCGATCTGGATTATGTTACAGTTGAGAAAAAGCTGTGTATATGAAACAGCCCTTTAACAAAATGCTGAAACAAGTTGGTTGCTTTTGTGAATGAATGCATCTAAAACCAAAACCATGAGTGGTTGATCTGAATGATAGGTGCTTGAGGGTCCAAATCATTTACAGTCACTCCCTTAGACCCTGCTTGTATCTGTACTAGTGTGTAATAAAAACATTTGAACAAATACTACTTTAAAAAAATCAGCTGGCTTCAATAATTTGAAGATCCAGTTCTGCATAACATTTATATTACAATTTGTATGTTAAAAGGACACGGTCAACTGGAAAAAAACTGCAGGTTTTGCTTATTGTAGTTAACTTGCTTCCTATGAAGAAGTTAGTGGGGGGGAACATGAAGAGCCTAAGGTTTTGAGTGCCCAGGAATGCTCTTTTCAAGTAGGTTAACAGGCACATAAACAGCCTGTGATGACGTAAGGACTCCCCAGAACATCTTTTGGACAACTCTGTTTCATATGAGCAGCTGTTTTCATGCAACCTCAGCTGGCGTTGTGCTGCTCTTTACAGGGTTGGGTGAGTGGTGTTCTCTTTGGCAGTGTGGGCTTAAACGTGTTTCTAATGTATGTGTCAAATAATTACCTGTTAAACAGAGTGCCAATCTGGCTGAAGCCAATGCTTCCGAAGAAGATAAAATAAAAGCTATGATGCTACAGTCTTGCCAGGAATATGATCCAATCAAGTAAGTGTTGATAATGTCAAAGCTGTTCTTTGAAGATTATGGAAAGATTGTAGAGAAGTTTGTTTTAACGAGAGAGACACGTGCATACCTTTTTCTTCTTTGCCCCAAACCCTTTTAGTTACATGAAGAAACCCTGGGGTCCACCTCCACCATCATCTGCTTGCTTTCGTTGCGGAAAACCTGGCGACTGTATAAAGAACTGCCCAACAAATGGGGTAAGACTGTGGGGGACTTCTGGTGTTCCTTAGCTTTTCATTTTTTTACCTTGGCAGTTACGTAACAAATCCATGAATACTCATATTAAGAATTGTTTCTCTTGGGGTGAAAGACAGAGGTTCATATGGCAATGTTGCAAAGCCCTTCAAAATCCAAGGGAAACCTGGCATTATAAATGTAAACTTTTCTTTTTTGTAGGTCATAGACATTAAGTATGTCCACAGATCTTGCTCTGTGAACTTTCATGCATATTTTTATATATTTCAATATTACTGGAAATGTTTCTGGTTTTAACTCTGTTTAATGACAGTTCACAGTTTTTAGTATTTCATGTAAAACCAAGATGTTTCTGTTGACCCCATCTATTGAATATTTGTGCTCTGAATTGCGCTTTGGAGGAGGAGCGGGTTTGTATCTCTTTTCTGAGGGGATGGTGAGCTAAGGGATATTTCACCCTTAAAGAACCTGAACTTAAGCCAAAGAATGGAATGAGTTCAAAACACTGCTCAAGCCTTTGGAACATCCTGGCTATATTCATTTAGGAAAATAAGTATTTTAGTCGAGCAACCCTTATGCTAGGTAAAAGGAGAGGATTAAAGGCTTTTGCTGCTTAAAATAATCATTGAAATGTCATTTTAAGTGTGGGTCTTAAAAGGAGATATGTCTGCATTTCTTTTCTTAACAGGACAAAAATGTTGAGCCTGTTCCCAGAATTAAAGAGCACAGGAATTCCAAGGAGTTTCATGATGGAGGTGAAAGACCCCAATACAAAGGGTGCTATGCTGACAAACACTGGAAAATACGCAATACCAACTATTAATGCGTAAGTATGGAATTAATTGGACTGGCCAAAAAGTGAGCGAGAGAAACCACGCGTGCATGTCTGAGTGGCTATGCAACCAAGTTGGCCAGCATCTGTAATTACGGGGCAGGAAGCACTGTCATTGTGCTTAACCATAGAATCTGGGATACTTTTGAATATTAAAATAGGGTGGTCCTGCTGTTCGTGCCCCTGGAAGTTGGTTAAACGTGTGGTATGCTAAGAATCTGTATTTCTGCAAAACATTTCAGTAGTGTTTGCAGTGGAGTCGTTCTCTCTGAAAGCTCGTTTTGCTTTTGGTTTATGTTTCAAAGGCTTCTTGCAAAATTTAACAAGTAGCTGTTGGACTGAGATTTCCGCCCCCTCTGACTTTTATCAAATCCCATGTGTGAAACAGACTGAAGTTTTCCTGTTGCTATAAACTAAGAAAATACTGCTCTGTGCTGACAGGAGTGGCTGTTTTAAAATGCACTTGGTAGCACTTCTGTGTTTCTGTCATGGATCTCATTTTGTAGGAAACAGACTTCTTCCATTTATAAAATGTAGTTACTCGGAGACGAACTTTACCCTGAGCCTGCAATTTACATTTACCCTCTGGCAAAGGAGAGGTGGGATTCATTTCTCTCATAGAAAATGATATAGCCAACTCTGGTGACTTACTGTGGTCTGGAACAAACAGATAGTTCGGCATTTAATCCACATTCTTCTCCACGGGAGAGTTGGTTAAAACCTTCAGAACTCAAGCCTACTAATGGTTTTTTGAGATGTCTATCAGGTTCCCGTACAAAGACAACCAGCATTACCAAGTCTTCTGGGCCCCCAAGGACAAGCAATACCCACAACTGGTAAGTAACTGTAACTTCAGAATTTCTTTAAAAAAATTACCTTCAGAGGAACTGAATGGGATTTCTTTCTTTTTCCTCTCCCCACTCCAAAAGGTCATCCAATGAGAGCCAGTCCAGTTCGCTCAGCAGGTGGCAGACCAG
Source organism: Calonectris borealis (assembly GCF_964195595.1). Lineage (NCBI taxonomy): Eukaryota > Metazoa > Chordata > Aves > Procellariiformes > Procellariidae > Calonectris > Calonectris borealis. The sequence continues at coordinate 156,207 of NW_027441536.1, forward strand.
GCTGGGAAGTGTAAGTATTCTACAGAAATTCAGTAGATGACTCCTTGTCACCTGTTAAAAGAGGCTGTATAACGCATAACTTATACAACAGCTGATTTATAATGAAGCAAGTATGCACAGATAGTTGTGGAGAATCCAAGTGGTAATTAATTTTTAAATGGCTTCATTTGAATTGGCTTTTACAAAGGGCATCTGTGCTTCCACTAAGGTTATTTAAAATAAAACTCCGGTACATGACTGAAAACAGGACTCTGAGAAATGAACGCTTTTTGAGGAAACCATAATTGCCTATAAAAATTAAAGATAATTAAAGGATCAGATGGAAAGCCACCTTTTCCATTACTGGCTGAATAGGGCTGAAGAAATTGATTTCCCAATACGAATCAGCCTCCAACATTCTTTTTTTAACAACTTAGTTGATACTGCATGAGCAAATGGTTGGAAAAGTCAACACTGTTCTTTTATGACAATTTTGAATTTCTTCAATTTAGTCATCTCACATAGCCAAGACGCTTTCTCTCAGTTGGAGAGAGAGGAGTCTGTTTTACCTATTACTGCAGCGTCAAGCTAGTCCTTCCTTTCGCTATATGTTTGTTATAGACAGATTGTAAGAGTGCATTGTGTTTATAAAATCTTAAAGGTAAATCAAAAGAAAAACCAGGATCTGATATTTCCAATTCAGTCAGCAAGAAAACAACAATTCAGGGACAGGACCAGGCCAAATACCTCATGATGAGGCAACAACATAGGAAGCGTATGTGGAAGAAGTTAAAAGAAGTTCCAGAGAAGATTAGTTAATATCTGTGCAGTACTTGGAAGATCAGAAGTGTGATGTATTAAGTGTATCAAGGAGTGGCAGAGGAGCAGTGGGCACTTGGCCCACGGGAGATGGGAGTCTCTTTCAGGTGTGGGCAGCCTCCATCCACAGGTGCAAAGCTGAGTATAAGGAGAGAAGACTGAATGAACTGTTGGGGGTGAGGATGTGGAAGGCAAGTATGAGGATCAGGAAATGAGCGTAGTCTCTAATGAACAGAAAGCAGGGAGAAAAATGCTTAAGTTGGCAGGATGCCATTGGCCTCCCTTATCTAGGGAGGAGTTTTACAGAGAACAACGGAGACTTAAAGAGGAGGAAGTATTTGGCTCAATGAAGTTGCCTTGTTTTTCACGTTTGTATTTCAACAGCATATCGGACTGCAGTTACACTAAAGTGCATCTGACATAAGGAAAAATGACAGTGTTTTTTCCAATAGAATTTTTCATTGCAGATAGTAAGCATGCATAACTAAAACAAGACAAATGGAATTGAAAAATGTTATCAAATTCCTCAATTTGCAGTAGCATTATGTCAGCAGCTGAAAGAAGCTTTGACATAAGCGTATGGAGAGGAGAAAAAACCCAAACCAAATTTGGAAGGAAAAAAATTGGGGAGAATGACTGTTTTGAATTAACTTCATTTCTTTTTTTGTGTGTTGTGGTTTTTTTCAGGTCCAAGTCTCCTTATAGTGCTTCACCTTACTCTACAAGTTCGTCTACCTGCTCCACATCAAGATCAGGTTCTTCCCACACTCGCTCCTGCTCTCGCTCATTTAGTCCTTCCCATTCTCGTTCCTACTCGCGATTGCTGCCGTATCCAAGAAGAGGCAAAGGGAAGAGGCGTAACTATCGTTCTAGGTCAAGGTCACACGGTTATCAGCGTTCAAGGTCAAGGTCACCCCCATGCAGAAGATGCCATTCACGGTCAAGGTCTCCAGTATTTAGAGGCCAGTCTCCCACTAAACAGACTATACCTCAAGGGGAAGGAGGAAGGGAGTATTTTAACAGATACAGAGAAGTTCCACCATATGATCTGAAAGCTTACTATGGCAGATCACTTGACTGTAGAGATCCATTTGAAAAGACAAGGTACCGGGAATGGGAAAGGAACTACAGAGAATGGCATGGAAAGTTTTACAAGGGCTATGCTGTTGGCGCTCAACCTCACCCTCCAGTAAACAGAGAGAACTTTTCTCCAGGTAGGTTTGGTCCACCTGGGACCAGACAAGAGAATTCACCATATGCTCGGGGACGTAGGGAGGATTATCCTGCTTGGCAGAGCCACCAAAATCACAATATAGCTGGAAATTACCCTGAAAAACCTTCTGAAAGAGAGAGCCATGGCATCAAGGATCCTACAAAATCAAAAGAGAAGGAGGTGAAAAATCCACTGGGAGATGGCCAAGGAAATAAAAAGAGAAAAAGCATAAAAAGAGAAGAAAAAGGGATGAGGATGAAGGATTTCCCAATGCTGAGTTGTTAGCAGGTGCGAGAAAACCAAGAGAGCCAGTTTCAGCAGAAGACGTTAAAATGGACTCCCTGTTCATGGCCCAAGCAGAGATGATGCCACCCCTGTGAGAGATGAGCCTATGGAAGGAGATTCTATTGTTTTCAAGCCGATGTCTGAAAAGGAGAAAAAAGAGAAGGATAAGCCAAAAGCAAAAATTGACAAGACAAAGCGGAAAGTAGAAGTGGCTGTTTCTCCTAAGACAGACAATATAATAAAACTAGCTAAAGCTTCCTCGAACGGAAATCTCCTCGAACGGAAGAGAGAAAGCAAGAAGAGAGAAGGGAAGAGAGAAAGCAAGGATTTAAAGAACCTGACTTGCTGCCCTGATATTGCTCATTTACATCAGTTATAGTGTTTGTGATTAAGTTTAGGGTTAGGGTTAGGGTTAGGGCTCAGTGTTACGGTGAGGGTTAGGTTTAGGGTTAGGGTTAACATTAGGGTTAGGGCTTATCATTAGGGTTATGGTTAGGGGCAGGGGTTAGGTTTAAGGTTAGGGTTAGGGTTAGGTTTAGGGTTAGGCTTAGGGTTATCGTTAGGGTTAGGGATAGGGTTGGGGTTAGGATTATGGTTTGGGTTTAGGGTTAGGGATCGGGTTAGGGTTTCATTTTAGGGTTAGGTTTAGGGTTAGGGTTAGGGCTTGGGGTTACGGTTAGGGTTAGGGTTAGTTTTAGGGTTAGGGTTAGGGTTTGGGTTAGGGTTTAGGGTTAGGGTTTAGGGTTAGAGTTAGGGCTGGGGTTCGGGCTGGGGTTCAGGGTTAGGGTTAGAGTTCGGGATATGGGTTAGGGTTAGGGTTAGAATTAGGGTTAGGGCTTATCATTAGGGTTATGGTTAGGGGTTGGGGTTAGGGTTAGGGTTAGGGTTAGGTTTAGGGTTAGGCTTAGGGTTATCGTTAGGGTTAGGGAGAGGGTTGGGGTTAGGATTATGGTTTGGGTTTAGGGTTAGGGATCAGGTTAGGGATTCATTTTAGGGTTAGGGTTAGGGTTAGGGCTTAGGGTTATGGTTAGGTTTAGGGTTAGGGTTAGCGTTTGGGTTAGGGTTTAGGGTTAGGGTTTAGTTTTAAGGTTAGGGTTAGGGTAAAGGTTAGCGTTAGGTTTAAGGTTAGAGTTAGGGCTGGGGTTCAGGGTTAGGGTTAGAGTTTGGGATATGGGTTAGGGTTTGGGGTTAGGGTTAGCATTAGGGTTAGGGCTTATTAGGGTTAGGGTTAGGGTTAAGGTTAGAGTTAGGGCTGGGGTTCAGGGTTAGGGTTAGAGTTTGGGATACGGGTTAGGGTTTGGGGTTAGGGTTAGCATTAGGGTTAGGGCTTATCATTAGGGTTAGGGTTAGGGTTAAGGTTAGAGTTAGGGCTGGGCTTCAGGGTTAGGGTTAGAGTTTGGGATACGGATTAGGGTTTGGGGTTAGGGTTAGGGTTAGGGTTAGGGTTATGGTTGGGTTTATGCTTATGGGTTAGGATTTCAGTTTGGGTTAGGGTTAGCATTAAGTATTAGGATTAGGTTTAGGGTTAGGGTTGCAGTTTAGTTTTAGGGTTAGGTTTCGCATTAGGGTTAGGGTGAGGTCTCACGGTTATGGTATTAGGTTTGTGATAGCGTTAGGGTTAGGGCTTAGTGTTATGGTTAGGGGTTACATTGGGTTTACGCTTATGGGTTAGGATTTCAGTTTGGGTTAGGGGTAGCATTAATTTTTAGGGTTAGGGTTTAGGTTTACAGTTGCGGTTTAATTTTAGGATTAGGTTTCGCATTAGGTTTAGGGTGAGGTGTTATGGTTACGGTATTAGGTTTGGGGTAGCATTAGGGTTAGGGTTAGAGTTAGGGTTAGGGTCATTAGGGTTCAGGTTGGGGTTCAGGGTTAGGGTTAGGGTTCGGGATTACGGTTAGGGGTCGGGGTTAGGATTAGCGTCAGGGTTAGGGCTTAAAATTAGGATTAGGGGTTAAGGTTAGGGTTATGGTTGGGGTTAAGGTTAGGGTTATGGTTGGGGTTAGGGTTAGGCCTAGGGTTATCGCTGGGGTTAGGATTATGGTTCAGGTTTAGTGTTAGGGATAGGGTTATGGTTTCGTTTTAGGGTTAGGGTTAGCGTTAGGGTTAGGGCGTAGGGTTACAGTTAGGGATAGGCTTAGCGTTAGGGTTAGGGTTTGGGTTAGGGGATAGGGTTAGGGTTTAGTTTTAGGGTTAGGGGTAGGGGTAGGGTTGTGGTGATGTCTTAAGATTACGGTTTGAGGTTGAGTTAGCATTAGGGTTACGGTTAGAATTAGGGGTTCGGTGTTATGTGAGGGTTAGTTTTATGGTTCCGTTTAGGTTTAACGTTAGGGTTATGCCAAAGTGTTAGTGTTACGGTTTGATGTTAGGGTTAGGGTTACGGTTTGGGGTTAGGGTTAGCGTTAGGATTTTGTTTTAGGGTGAGGTTTCGCCTTAGGGTTAGGGTTAGGGCTAGGGTTAGCTTTATGATTCAGGTTAGGCTTAAGGTTAGGTTACGGTTA